>NC_090266.1:950966259-951268679 GCF_040414725.1 Anabrus simplex | reverse complement strand
GATGACCAATGACACCACAATTACCTAACATTAATAAAAGCAATAGCAACAACTCCTTCAGAAAACATGTAGAGATTTAAATTACCAACTGATCTATGAAAAATCTCCCTGAGAAACTCGGAGTACAGACTGTCTTCAAGAACATGCACATTTTTCATTAACACCTGTTTCTGACAATGATAGTTATAGTTTAACAGCGTAACTAGGAATACTTTAGCTAGAGCTCTTTATTAAATATGGAATGATATGCTTTCAACTTTCGCAGTGGCGGCCGGTGAAAATTGGACTGGGAAAGATGCGCTCAGATGCTTACTATGCTACACTACTGAGAACACGTGTAGGTTTTCTCTTTCCAATGAACAAGTGATTCATGAGGAAACGCAACTTACGGGATAATTTCTGAAGAAATTTTGAGCAAAAAATGTTATATGGACTTGTGTCCCTCCACAATACTTACAATGTGAAAGTTGTTTGTAAAACACATCTTTCTTGAGGTCCATTCGTTGGAAGGGTAGAATAGAATAAAATTAACTCTTCATTTTTTTTATTGAATTGGCCCGTGTTCTGAAGAGACGGAAATCAAAGATTGCCATGTGTATCTATTTAAAGCGGTTGATAAGCTTATGGGTTAAGTGTATCGAAGCGGATGGTGGCATTTTTTGAAAATGTTATGTAAACTGTGTAAGACTGTACATCGATGACGGAAAATGTACCTCGTGCATCGAGTGGCTAGAATTGGTGTAATTTGTAACAATTGTTATTATTCCAAAAAAAAAAAAAAAAAAAACAACAAAAAAACCATGTATATACTGTACCTTTGTAATTAAAAGTTTCTGTACGAGGTAAGGAATTCAGAACATGTGTTGTGCTTCAGAATATGAGCCAATTAAATAAGGGGTCATTTGTGAAGAGTTTATTCTATTCTATTCTACCCTTTCAAAGGAAGGAACTGAAAAATCATGTTTTACACATAACTTTCGAATTATTGTAATTCTCTAAGTATTGAGTAATAAACACATGTTCATTTGCCGTTTTAACCTCATAATGTCTTTAGCAATCAGCGTTTTAATCGGCAGAAAATCCTCGTGAATCATCTTGTATGCTATTGTGAAATCTCTCCGATGTACTTAGTTCAACATTATCCCCTGTCATCCAGATTTGCAACCCTCTTAGTCTGATGGCGGGTAGCCACCAATGAACTTTAGATATACTGCATAAAGTTACAACACGTATTCAGAACGCTCATCTTCCAATTCTTTGTATACTCCTGGCATGAATCTAGCTTTTAGGAGTGAAGCATCGGGTTGAATAACCATCCAACAAGACAGCAAGAAATGAAATGGCGTATGGCTTTTAGTGCGGGAGTGTGAAAATATCCACAGCCTGTTTTCAGTCATTCGACCGGGTGGAATGAATGAAGCCCCCATCTAGCGGCAAGGATAGGAAATGTGCCGGCTGCCGAAGCCTGTCGCACTCCTCTGGGGCAATGATTAATGAATAACTAATGAAATGAAATGATATTGGAGAGTGTTGCTGGAATGAAAGATAACAGGGAAAACCGGAGTACCCGGAGAAAAACCTGTCCCGCCTCCGCTTTGTCCAGCACAAATCCCACATGGAGTGACCGGGATTTGAACCACGGTATCCAGCGGTGAGAGGCCGGCGCGCTGCCGCCTGAGCCACGGAGGCTCCTATTACCCTGCAACTAACAAAATAACCTGCGCAAAACTCACTTCCCCGCGCATTCTCTCCGAGTGGATGTCTGACATCATAGGGAGTAGTGGAGGGGGTCACATGCTGTCTGGCCACCGTACTGCGCACACTGTGAAGCGCGGTTACACAAGAGTTTCGCTGTCACTTCTGTATCCGTTTTAGCGCTCTTGTTGTTTTCTCAGTTTTATTCAAATTTATTTCTTTAGTTGTAGTAATTGTAGTCCTAGAATTCCTTCGCGTGTAGCGTGTACTGTATTGGTAAATGTTTTTATCTATATAGTGTTGAACAGTGTTACCTAGCGACCTTCAAGGGTCATTACTCATTACGGAGCACATTAACCACGTGAATAAACTAAATTCTTGACTGTGTAAAAAACAGAATTAGAACTATCGGCAGTTGCGCAACTGGTATGGCAACACACACACACACACACACACACACACACACACACACACACACACACACACACACACACACACACACACACACACACACACACACACACACACACACACACACACACACACACACACACATCTAAAGCCGCTCAGCAGCGGAATAATTGACGGCAGCCCAGTCTTTCAGCTATATAGTATTCTAGTGAGAGTGTCATTTGAGTGTACAGTAGTTATGGCTGCTACTTCGAAGTCTGGTAGCAAATCTGGACGGCCTGTAAGGGGACACGCCAGAGAAATAGTATATAACGTAGCTGCTCACCTACGAGAACAGAAAACAGCTCATAAACTTAATTATAATGCAGTGGCTTCAACAAGTGAAGCAACAGGGGTTTCTAATTCACTGGTGAAACGTATTTTAGCGGAAGGGAAGACATCTATGGCCAAGGGTCGTTTGCATTTTTCTACACCTGATGGCAAGAAAACAGTCCACAAGAAAAGGATCGAAACAGACGACTTCACAAAAGGTGTGATACGTCGGAAAGTAAGCGAATTTTACGTGGTGAAAAAAACTGTACCTACACTGGACAAATTGAAGCGTGTGTTAAAATCGGAAAAGATACTTGACTGTAGCAGAGAGTATCTTCGACGTTTATTGAAGGAGATGGGGTTCCGGTGGACTAGGTGCCGTAGTTCTCGAACGTTGTTGATAGAGAAACCTGACATCGTGGCATGGAGGGGAAGGTACCTCAGACAAATTCGTCAGTACAGAGAGAATGGTCAGAAAATTGTGTATTTAGATGAGACATTCGTTCATTCTACTCACTCTGTCCCATCATGCTGGCAATCTGATACAGAGGTGGGAAAATTACAAGCTATAGGGAAAGGTCCTCGCATTATTGTTGTGCACGCTGGGGGAGAGGAAGGCTTTGTAAACAACGCCTTATTGATATTTAAATCAAAACAAAAAACAGGGGACTACCATGACGACATGAACTTTACCAATTTTTCAACCTGGGTGGAAAGGCAACTGCTACCGAACTTAAGTCCAAACAGTGTGATAGTATTAGACAATGCTAGTTATCACAGCGTACAAGAGAATAGAAAGCCAACACTGTCATCGCTCAAAAAAGACATCGTTGATTGGCTTACGCGCAACAACGTCCAATTTGAAGGAAGTTTGACCAAAGCGGAATTGATGATGTTGGTAAAAAATGTTCCCAGTGAGAAGACCTACAAAATTGATAAAATGTTAGCCAATGCCGGCCACAGTGTTTTACGTCTCCCACCCTATCACGCAGATCTCAATCCTATTGAGTTGGTGTGGTCAGACATCAAGTGAAGAGTGTGTGAATCTGTGTCGGACTCTCTAGAAGTGAAGCGTAGTCTTTGTGCGAGCAAGCAATTTCTGAATATTCAGTGTCCAAATGGAAAAGGTGTTGCAAGCACGTACGCGACATAGAAGATAAATATTGGTCCAAAGATGCCCTCATTGATGACGCCATTGATAGCTTCATTATTTCTGTGAAGGATGGCAGCCCCTCTGAATATGAATCAGAGTCCGAGGATGAAAGCAGTAATCAGGAAGACGATGGTGAGATGGCAGATGAGATATGAGAATGACAGGTATGTCACGCTGCCTCGTATGACATAATCCTTTTCCTTCATAAGCGTGCATGAATTATTTTTTGTTGTTCATATTATGTCCTCTGTGTGTACGCTTATTGGAACAGTATATTTTTATTTTTTATATTTTTAAAAATATGGTTTACAGCTTGGGTATTGTAAATAGTTCCATTTAACTCAATGCTTAATACTTTTGGCCACTTTACATTTATTTTCGTTCTTTTAATTGCATTGCGTTTCCGGCTTTAATGAAAGAATAATCTCAATCGAAGAGCCTGACTGCAGCTACTTGCAGTATGTGATAACGCCAGCTTGACAGCCGGCATGCCTGTCAGCCAGCTGCGCGTGTGCTTGTCCTTGATTCGTCGGGTAACATCGGGATGAACCGAAAACAAGCTGCGCGAACCGAAGTAGCCGAGGGTTCTTTTGTTTGTTGTCGGTTAATAGTGCGGGAGTGTCCGAGGACATATTCGGCTCGCCAGATGCAGGTCTTTCGATTTGACGTCCCGTAGGCGACCGACCCGTCGTGATGAAGATGAAATGATGATGAACACATCACATACATCCAGCCCCCGTGCCAGCGAAATTAACCAATGATGGTTAAAATTCCCGACCCTGCCAGGAATCGAACCCGGGACCCCTGTGACCAAAGGCCAGCACGCTAACCATTTAGCCATGGAGCCGGACAACAGGACAGTCGTCACGTGGATCCCAATAGTAAGCCAGTACTTTGTTTTCTCGTCCCCACTCCCAGTTAAGAGCATTGCCAGTATTGATGTATTGCATAACTTCGCGATAAACTCCGCCAAGCCTTCCCGCTCAGTTGATTCCTAGAACGTTCCCGCTCTCGTTACGCAATAAAGGAATTTACGGAGGACTGCCGGCGTAACTGATCTGTAGGGCATGTAAATACAGTATCTGAACACTATGAAGGACCCTTGATAAGCTTCTGAATTTCACTGGAGGTGTTAACTGTGGAATATGGATGAACATTGCATCCTCATTAGTTCAGATATAACTGATTAATTCTTCTGACACCAGGCGATGTGGCCGTGCGTTAGGGGCGCGCAGCTGTGAGCTTTCATCCGGGAGATAGTGGGGTTCGAGCCCCACTGTCGGCAGCTCTGAAGATGGTTTTCCGTGGTATTCCATTTTCACACAAGGAAATGCTGGGGCTGTATCTTAATTAAGGCCACGGCTGCTCCCTTCTCATTCCTAGGCCTTTCCTATCCCATCGTCGCCATAAGATCTATCTGTGTCGGTGTGATGTACCGTAAAGCCAATTCCAAAAAAACATCTTCTGACTCGGGAACTGGGTGTTTATGTTTGTCCCAACACTCTCCTCTTCATATTCAGGCAACACACCACACTACCAACTACCACAGAAACACGCAATAGTGATTACATCTCTCCATATAGGATTGGGTCAGGAAGGCCATCCGGCCGTAAAACCAGGCCAAAACCACATGTGTTACAGGTGTAGGAAAAATGTAGAAGAATAAGAAGTAACCTATAGCCTACATTGATCTATGTGTAACAAAGAATACATGAATTGAATTAAATGCCTACAGTTTTAAATGCATTAACTTAAAATAAAATAACATAAAATAAAAGAACGTACAGAAGGCCTAATTTGTGCGCAGGCCAGGAAGGCCCTTGGAGGGGTGTAAAGTAACAGCTTCTACTATCTGTAAGTTTGACACCAAGTACCATAAAGTGGTTAGCTCTGTGCCCAGCCAAGTTTGCCTCCAGGAATTTCTGGTACAGTTCTGGTGAACCCCATGGCCTACCTCCTTTGTACATTTTTTCGACTTCGTGATGGAGAAACGAACCCAGGTGAAACGAGCATACGTTTATCACCTTGTTTAACAGCCCGTTAATAATAATAATAATAATAATAATAATAATAATAATAATAATAATAATAATAATAATAATAATAATAATAATAATAATAATATATTTTATTCATATCGTGTCAGAAGCATACATAAGTTTTAAATTAAATATAATAATAATAATAATAATAATAATAATAATAATAATAATAATAATAATAATATCGGGCAAGTGAAAGAGTGGTTTGGGTCACGCAGCTATCAGCGTGTATTTGGGAGATAGTGGGTTCGAGCTCCACTGTCGGCAGCCATAGTTTTCCATAGTTTCCCTTTTTCCACACCAGGCAAATACTGCCTGGGGCTGTACCTTAATTAAGGCCACAGCAGTTTCCTTCCCCACTTCTAGCCCTTTCCTATCCCATCGCAACCATACGACCTATCTGTGACCGTGCGACGTAAAGCAGTTGTAAAATACATAAAATAAATAATAATAATAATAATAATAATAATCATAACAATATTTTTAACTTTTCCGCACCAAATTATTGGGGTCGGCACTTGGTGTGGATTCTTGCTACTTCTTCTTGCTATTTGCTTTACGTCGCACCGACACAGATAGGTATTATGGTGACGATGGGATAGGAAGGGCCTAGGAATGGGAAGGAAACGGCCGTGGCCTTAATTAAGATACAGCCCCCCAGCATTTGCCTGGTGTGAAAATGGGAAAACACGAAAAACCATCTTCAGGGCTGCTGACAGTGGGGTTCGAGCCCACTATCTCCCGGATGCAAGCTCACAGCCGCGCGCCTCTAACCGCACGGCCAACTCGCCCGGTGGGTGTGGATTTGGCCCAGTTTTAAGGCTGAATAACCTTCCTGACGCCAACGCTATCTGGAGTGTTCTTTTGGTGGTTGGTAATGTGCTATGTTGTGTATACCTATACCGGTAAGATACGGCCAAACTTTTGGGACACATCCCTCACGCGTAGAACAACAAGTTTTATGGACTTGGGTTTCCTCAATTGCAATAGATTTTAAGAGATGCCGCGGTGCCGAATTTTCGTCCCGTAGTTTTTTTTAATGAATCGGAAGCCAGCGACTCGGAGTTGTTCCATTTGAAGACCTTCAAATGCCACCGGGAAAGGAAGAAAAGGACAACTACTCACTGGCTACGCCAGCGAGTTCAGCTTCGTGTATGGTCAGTTTGCACAATCACGTCAGTGTTAAGTAATAAGTATTAAGTAATAACCTATTTTAATCAGGATACGTCTGAACGTAGTTTAACAATTGTTGTATTGTATTATAGTATCATATTAGAAATTAGCATGCTTATTCTCTTATTGTAATTAGGATACGCCTGAACGCAGTTTAGAAATTATTGTAAGGTATTGTAGTATCTCTTTAGACATTAGCGTATTTATTCTGTGTAATTAACGGCAAATTTCATCCTGTAAGGTGTTGTAGGATAAAAATATAGTACGACTAATTAGTGTAATAATTCCCTTATTGTCTTGTGATCTCTGTGTACTAACATTTTCTTTTCATTATTGCGTAAAGCATGACTAAGGATTGTAAGTGTAGGAACTATGGGTGTGGCCAGGCATTAACGAGTATGAGGGAGGAGTTGGAGAGTTGGAGGGAGATAATTATGATTCCCGCAGAGGACAGGAAGGAAAGTAGGCCTCCCTCAAACAATGTAAAGGATACGGTAGGTGTAAAAGAGGGATGCGGAAGAGTGGGGGGAATTGTAGAAGACAGGTTTTCTAATGTTTTAAGGGGAAGGACATTGCAGGCTAAGGGACCTTTCAGGATCAGAAATCAGGACAGGTGTATGTGAGAAATCCGTGTAAGTCACTGCAGGTATAACAACAGAGGGAAGTTGAGGAACAGGGAATTGTTGCTGAGAAGTATGGAGGTAAGAGGAAAGGAAAGGGTATGAAAGGGAAATGTAGAGTAGAGAATAGGAAAAGACAGGTGGAACAGGGTCAAGGGAGGGAGAAAAGGGAGGAGGAATTAGCTTCTGCTGCCATCAGGAGAGTTAGGACTGACCAGGAGGGGAGAAGATCAAGTGAGGTGGGGAAGGATTGAGGCTGTGGTCATGGGGGATTCCATTGTTAAGACATGTGGGGAAAGTGTGTGGGGGAAAGGGAACCAGGGTAGAGTGTTATCCAAGAATTAGGTTAAGAAAGATGTTGAGGAAAGTAGAAAAGAAGGAGGAGGGAAAGGAGAAGGTGGTAGTGTTTCACGTTGGTACCAACAACGTAAGGCAAGCAGGTATAAGTACCAACACAGTTGGGGATATGTTGGATCTGGTAAATGCAGCACGGGTGAAGTTTATGGAAGCAGAGATTGTTATCATTGGAATACTGTGTAGGAGGGATACTGACTGGAAGGTGATTGCGGATTTAGATGAGACTACGGAATGGGTATGTGGGCAACGGAGAATAAGGAGGGATACTGACTGGAAGGTGATTGCGGATTTAGATGAGACTACGGAATGGGTATGTGGGCAACGGAGAATAAGATTTCTAGAAAGAGATCTGCGCTCAGATGGTCTTCACGTAAACCGCAGTGGTATATAAGGTAGGAAATGTGTTTATAAGCTTTATAGGGAGGTATATTCAGGGAAACGGGGTGGTCTAGGGAGCGGTGATAAGGGTACAGGGATATGGAAGTCAATTAGGGATGATATAAAAATGTCAGTGTTGAACTGTAGGAGTATTGTAAAGAAAGGTATAAAATTAAGTAATTGAATAGATATGTACTTACCAGATATTGTCCGACTCATTGGCTGAATGGTCAGCGTTGAGGCCTTCTGTTCAGAGGGTCCCGGGTTCAATTCCTGGCCGGGTTGGGGATCTTAATCGCCTATGATTAATTCTTCTGGCCCGGGGATTGGGTGTTTGTGTTTGTCCCAACACTTTCCTCTTCATATTCATACAACACACTACACTACCAACCACCACAGAAACACGCAATAGTGCTTGCAGCCCCCATATAGGGTTGGCGTCGGGAAGGGCATCCGGTCGTAAAACAGGGCAAAATCTACATGTGCGACACAGTTCGCACCCGCGACCCCACAGGTGTGGGAGAAACGGTAGAAAAAGAAGGAAAGAAAATATACTTACCAGATATTGTAACAGGAGTTGAGTCATGGTTGAGAAATTATATAATGGATGCAGAAATTTTCTCACGGAACTGGGGTGTGTATCGTAGAGGTAGGATAGGAATGGTAGGAGGTGGTGTATTCACTCTGATAAGAGAAGAATTCGTAAGCTACGAAAAAGTTAAGGATGACAAACATGAAATTCTAGGTGTAAGGCTCATATCTAAAGATAATAGGCATCTTGATGTCTTTGGAGTATACAGACCAGGAAAGGGTAGCATTGACGCTGATGTGGGAAACGATATGGAAAGGAACGTGATTGTAACGGATGATCTCCATTTACCAAATGTCAATTGGGAAGGTAATGCGAACGACAGGAAGCATGACCAACAAATGGCAAATAAGTTAATGTGTGAATGACAGCTGATTCCGAAAGCGATGGAACTAACTTTGCTAGTTGCTTTACGTCGCACCGACACAGATAGGTCTTATGGCGACAATAGGAAGGGAAGGGTTAGGAGTGGGAAGGGAGCGGCCGTGGCCTTAATTAAGGTACAGCCCCAGCATTCGCCTAGTGTGAAAATGGGAAACCACGGAAAACCATTTTCAGGGTTGCCGACAGTGGAGTTCGAACCTACTATCTCCCCAATACTGGATACTGGCCGCACTTAAGCGACTCTAGCTATCGAGCTCGGTATGGAACCAACTAGGGGGAAGAACATTCTGGACGTGGTGCTGGTAAAACCATATGAGATCTATAGAGAAACCGAAGTAATATATGGTATTAGTGATCACGAAGCTGTTTTTGTCGTAGTTAAAAATAAATGTGATAGAAAGGAAGGTCTTAAAAGTAGGACTATTTGGCAGTACCATATGGCTGATAAAAGAGGCATGAGGGAGTTCTTTAAAAAGTAACTATGATCGGTGGAAAACGGTAAATAAAAATTTAAACAGACTCAGGGATGGGTTTAAAGTAGTTGTTGTGGAATGTGAAAACAGGTTTGTACCTATCAAAAGTGGCAAGGAATGGTAAAGACCCACTATATTATAACAGAGAAGTAAAGTGACTAAGAAGGAGGTGTAGGTTGGAAAGAAATAGAGTTAGAAATGGCTGTGGAAGTAAGGAGAAATTGAAGGAACTTAATAGGAAATTGAATCTAGCAAAGAAGTGAGCTAAGGATAACATGACGGCAAGTATAATTGGCAGTTTTACACATTTTAGTGAAAAAATTGCATGAAAGAGCTATACCAAATAAATGGAGAGTTGCTGTAGTAGCCCCTGTGTACAAAGGAAAGAGTGCTAGACATAAAGCTGAAAATTACAGGCCAGTCAGTTGACATGCATTGCATATAAGCTTTTGGAAAGCATTATTTTTGATTATATTAGACATGTTTGCGAAATTAATAACTGGTTCGATAGAAAGCAGTTCGGTTTTTTGAAAGGTTATTCCAATGAAGCTCAACTTGTAGGATTCCAGTAAGGTATAGCAGATATCTTGGATTCAGGAGGTCAAATGGACTGTATCGCGATTGAATTATCTAAGACATTTGATAGGGTAGATCATGGGAGACTACTGGAAAACATGAGTGCATTTGGACTAGACAAAAGAGTGACAGAATGGGTAGCTATATTTCTAGAAAATAGATCTCAGAGAATTAAAGTCGGCGAAGCTTTATCTGACCCTGTAATAATTAAGAGGCAGAATTAGTGGATCTTTATGTTTTCTTATCTATATAAATGATGTGAGTAAAGAAGTGGAATTAGAGATAAGGCTTTTCGCGGATGATGTTTTTCTGTATAGTGTGGTAAAGAAATTACAAGATTGTGAGAAACTGCAAAATGAACTCGATAATGTTGTGAGATGGGCAGTAGGCAATGGTATGATAATAATAATAATAATAATAATAATTTAGCGTGGCTATTTCTAGCCGGGTGCAGCCATTGTAAGACAGACCCTCCGTCGAGGGTGGGTGGCATCTGCCATGTGTAGGTAACTGCGTGTTATTGTTGTGGATGATAGTGTTATGTGTGGTGTGTGAGTTGCAGGGATGTTGGGGACAGCACAGACACCCAACCCTCGGGACATTGGAATGAATCAATGAAGGTTAAAATCCCCGATCCGGCTGGGAATCGAACCCAGGTCCCTCTGAACCGAAGGCCAGTACGCTGAACATTCAGCCAACGAGTCGGACAATGATATGATGATACACGTGGTTAAAAGTCAGGTTGTGAGTTTCACAAATAGGAAAAGTCCTCTCAGTTTTATTTACTGCGTTGATGAGGTGAATGTTGCTTTTGGGGATCATCGTAAGTACCTAGGTGTTAATATAAATAAGGAAAGATCTTCGTTGGGGTAATCACATAAATGGGATTTGTTCTGAGTGATTTCCGACAAAAGATTAGTGTTACAAAAATATTGCAAAGTTTGCGCTGGGAATACTTGGAGAAAGGAGACGAGCTGCTCGACTGACTGGTATATTCCGAGCTGTCAGTGAATAGATGGCGTGGAATGACATTAGTAGACGAATAAGTTTGATTGGTGTCTTTAAAAGTAGGCAAGATCGCAATATGAAGATAAAGTTGGAATTCAAGAGGACAAATTTGGGGCAAATATTAATTTGTAGGAAGGGGAGTTAGGCATTGGAATAACCTACCAAGGGAGATGTTCAATAAATTTCCAATTTCTTTGCAATCATTTAAGAAAAGACTAGGAAAACAACTGATAGGGAATCTGCTGCGTGGATGCCTGCCCAAAATGCAAATCAGTAGTGGTTGAGTTGATAGTGATTGATTGAAATCAGTAGTAACCCAGGAATGCCTCAGGGGAATCACCGCCCAACTCGGTAAGATTGTAGATCTACGAACGGATACATGTAATGTAACAAGACACATTGCTCTGCAATGTTGAAATAAAAAACATGGAAAATGTATTATCTATCTTTAAATAATTGAAACTTTCGCACAGAAAACGGGCCTTCTTTTAGAATTAGAGTTCTAAAATAGAAAATACACAATTTTATCGAAAATGGCTCATTGCGACCAAGTGTCCTCTGATAAACGATATTGGAAGAAATAGTAAATGAGCTTCTCTAATAAATATGCGGCAAACTTTAAGGAAGTTGATGAACCTCAGACAAATGCTGGAGCCGTATCTTGTTTAAGGCCACGGTCGCTCCCTTCCCAGTCGTAGCCTTTTTCTATCCGGTCGTCGCCATAAATCCTGTCTATGACTGTGGGAATCATATTGAACTACAATAAATACTACTCCATCCCCAGTTTTGGGGTGATCCGAGGCTGGGGGAGGGGAGTATTCTGTTATTCTATTATTCTATGACTGTGGGACGTAAAACAAATAAATTATAAATATGAACTGCATACGTCGGATAAGTGTCGTGGTGATAGGTCGATCTAATACCAGTAGTATAATTGGAGAGTTCGGCGGCCACCACCTCCTCCGGCTCCCAAAGGCCACCTCCACCACCACCACAGCCAGATGCCTCCCAGAGGCCACCTCCACCACCACCACAGCCAGAGGCATCCCAGATGCCTCCTCCACCACCACCAGAGCCAGAGGCCTCCCAGAGGTCTCCTCCACCACCCGCGGGAAATTTGAATTTGTAAACAAAGCCACGTGCTTTTCGACAGCTGTCATCGACAACAACGCATCGCTAACCTCAGTACTGCCATCTTGACGGGCCTAAACCTCAGTAGTACCAACTTAACCTAACTAGCGCGAGATTTGAATTGGTAAACAAAGCCACGTGTTTTTTGACAGCCACGTGCTTTTTGACAGACAACAACGCATCGCGAACCTCAGTACTGCCATCTTGACGGGCCTAAACCTCAGTAGTACCAACTTAACCTAACTAGCGCGAGATAAACAAATCCACGTGCTATTTTGACAGCTGTCATCCGCCATCTTTAAACTACAGAGCACCGTGCTGCCCTCTTTATCGCAGTAGCTGCAAATTCGTCACCTGTCATCGGCAGTGCTGCCATCTTGGCGGGCCTAAACCTTAGTGCTACCAACTTAACCTCACTAGCGTGAGAAACAAATCCACGTGCTTTTTTGACAGCTGTCATCCGCCATCTTTAAACCACAGAGCACTGTGCTGACCTCTTTATCGGAGTAGTTGCAAATTCGTCACCTGTCATCCGCAGTGCTGCCATCTTAACGGGCCTAAACCTTAGTGCTACCAACTTAACCTCACTAGCGCGAGATAAACAAATCCACGTGCTTTTTTGACAGCTGTCACCCGCCATCTTTAATCTATAGAGCACAGTGGTGCTCTCTTTAGCTACTTACCTTTGACATGTAGTGGCGGATAATTTGAAAAATGCTTTTTGACAGCACCCATCATTGAGCACCGTGCTGCCCTCTTTAGCTAGATACCTTTGAAATGTGGTGGCAGGCAATTCCACATGACAGCAGCCATCTTTAATCAAGAGAGCACCATGCTGTCCTCTATGTGGTGGCGGCAATTTGAAAAATTCTACATGCTCTTGTTTGGAAACAAACTCACGCGCTTTTTTTGACAGCCGTCATCCGCCATCTTTAATCAACAGAGCACAGTGCTGCCCTCTTTAGTTTGAAATGTGGTGGTGGCAGACAATTCCACGTGCTCTTGTTTGGAAACAAAGCCATGTGCTTTTTTTTGACAGCTGACATCCGCCATCTTTAATCTATAGAGCACAGTGCTGCCCTCTTTAGCTACTTACCTTTGAAATTGGTACGTCACAGCTGTCATCCGCAGTGCTGCCATCTTAACGGGCCTAAACCTTAGTGCTACCAACTTAACCTTACTAGCGCGAGATTTGAATCGGTAAACAAATCCACGTGCTTTTTTGACAGCTGTCATCCACCATCTTTAATCCATAGAGCACAGTGGTGCCCTCTTTAGCTACTTACCTTTGAAATGTGGTGGCGGATAATTTGAAAAATGCTTTTTGATAGCAGCCATCTTTAATCCAGAGAGCACCGTGCTGCCCTCTTTAGTTAGATACCTGTGGTGGCAGGCAATTCCACGTGACAGCAGCCATCTTTAATCAAGAGGGCACCGTGCTGCCCTCTTTGTGGCGGTGGCAAATTCCACGTGCTTTACAAACTCACGTGCTTTTTTCTGACAGCAGTCATCCGCCATCTTGCATCACAAACCTCAGTGCTGCGCTCTTTAGCTAGTTACCTTTGAAATGTGGTGGCGGCAATTTGAAAAATTCTATGTGCTCTTGTTTGGAAACAAAGCCACGTGCTTTTTGACAGCTGTCATCCACCATCTTTAATCAATAGAGCACTGTGCTGCTATCATGCGGGCAATTTCGTCAGCTGTCATCCGCCATCTTTAATCAAGAGAGCACCGTGCTGCCATCTTTAGTTGACATGTGGTGACGGCATATTTGAAAAATTCTATGTGCTCTTGTTTAGTAAACAAACTCACACGCTTTTTGTCAGCTGTCATCCGCCATCTTTAATCTATAGAGCTCAGTGCTACACTCTTTAGGTACATACCTTCGAAATATGGTGGCGGATAATTTAAAAAGAAAATTCTACATCAGCCATCTCTCGACGCTAATTGCACAAGATGGTGGCTATACATGACTCCTTAAAGGTGCTTATGCAAGATGGCCGCTATACATAGGTTCTTATGAGATGCCCTTGGGATGCTTGCGCAAGATGGCGGTTATACAAAGCTCCTTATGAGACGCCCTAGAGATGTTTGCGCAAGATGGCGGTTGCTCTTATGGGGCGGCTTAAGGGTCCTTGCACAAGATGGCTAGAGATGCCCTAAGGATGCTTGCGCAAGATGGCGGACGCAAGATGGCGGCTATACACGACTCCTTATGAGACACCTTAAGGGTGCTTGCGCAAGATGGCTGCTGCTCTTATGAAGAAAGCTAGCTTAGAGACTAACGTGTCGTGCTAGTTCGATTCATTAAATTTGGGGCTTAAATGCATAATGTTAAATATCTCGAAAACGGTGCATCGTAGAGCAAAACGGACAAAATTTTTCTACCCAATACCTTGGTTCGCAGCATGGGGAACAAGATATCATAAGAAAAACATAGTCTAATGATGAGATCAACGGTTCGGGTCTAACTTAGGCCCTTTGGCATTAGCTCTGTTTCAGCTTGTAATGAAGCAAGTCTTCGTAACATGATAAGGTCTAGCTATGGTAGAGAGTATCACGTACCGTGCAGGTTCGATTCATTACATTTGGAGCTTAAATGCAAAATGTTAAATATCTCGAAAACGGACAAAATTTTTCCACCTGATACCTAGGTTTGCAGTATCAGGAACATGATAGCATAAGAAAAACATAGTCTAATGATGAGATCGACGGTTCGATTCCTACTTAGGCCCTTTGGCATTGGCAGCTATCTATTTCTACAAGATGGCGGCTATACATAGCTTCTTATGAGACAGCTTAAGAGCACTTGCACAAGATGGCTGCTGCTCTTATGAGACGCCCTAGGGGTGATTGCGGGAGGTAGCAGCGACAAGACGATGACTATACACAGCTGCTTATGATACGGCCTAGAGGTGCTTACACAAGATGGTGGCTGCTCTGATGAAGAAAGCTAGCTTTGCATCATGCAGGTATTTTTACAGCACTAAACCTCATACCTTTGAAATGTGATGGCGGGTAATATGAAAAATTCGACGTGCTTTTTCATAAGCTGTTAAGGCCACCTCTTATGTCAAGGCATAGCTCTATCGAACAAGTTTAAACCTGCATTGGAATAGCTAGAGTAAGCACGTGCTGCAGTGATGACGTCATTAAGCATGTTTAGACTTGCAAATCACAGAAGAAACGTAACAAGGCTGGAATCGAAAACTGCACTCTATGCCGTTAAGTTTATCATGTGATCGGAACATTGATTGAAGTGTTTAGAACACTAAATAAGTAGAACCAAACACTGTACTCGATACAACATGTGTTTAGAACATGTCAGGGGATACCTTTGTTGTAAGAAGATTAGTTTACCGCACATTCCTTGTAGGGCTAATAGGCTAAGGGGCTAATGGGCAAAAGGGCTAATGGGCAAAAGGGCTAAAGGGCTAATGGGCTAATGGGCTAAAGGTCTAAAGGAGCAACAACCTCATCGATCGCTATCAGCAAGAACGCTTGTACTTTGTTAAGTGTAGAAAATTAATCTTTATTTGTAAATGGTTTCATGTTCAGAACAAGGAATGGGACCTAGGGGTTACGTCTTACCTAATAAAATCGCCGAGGTGCGATGAGTTACGTTTTTCGAAGTAGTGTTTGGAACACTGAACTTTTCAAGATGATAGCAGAGAGTTTAGCAATGTTCTGTTGTTGGATTATAAATTCCGCGCTACAACATGCATAAGGTGGCAGCCTTGAGGTTTACTGCCGTAAAGATGACAAGAGTGAGGTTAACAATGTTCCGTTGTTGGATTTTAAATTCCGCGCTATAACATGCATAAGGTGGCAGCCTTGAGGTTTACCGCCGTAAAGATGGCAGCAGTGAGGTTAGCGACGCTCTGTTGTCCTTCAAAGTGAGGTTAGGGTTCGTCAAGAAGACAGCTGTCAAAAAAGCACGTGGCTATGTTTACCAAACAAGAGCACGTGGTCGTGACGTCACGGTCACGTAATCAATCCTTAGCTCGACGTCGTTAAGAGCAGCATTAGGATTAGCTATGCTTAAAAGTCTTGGGAACAGAGCAGCAGTATGAATTGCTATGTTTCAAAGCGTGTACACATCACCTATCGATTTTACATGCATCGACCATCGAACTAAACTTCATCCGCTAGATCGTGCTGCTATCTTAGCATAACCTATACCCATAAAATTAAAGTACAATGAATAGCCATGTTTCAAAGCGTGTATACATTACCTATCGATTTTGCATGCGTCGACTCTCGTCCTAAACTTCTTCCGCTAGATTGTGCTGCTATCTTAGCATAACCTATACGCGTGACCTTAAAGTACAATGAATAGCCATGTTTCAAAGCGTGTACACATTACCTATCGACTTTGCATGCAACAAATATCGTACTAAACTTCTTCCGCTAGGTTGTGCTGCTATCTTAGCATAACTTATACACATGAACTTAAAGTACAAAGATTAGCCATGTTTCAAAGCGTGTACACATTACTTATTGATTTTGCATTCATCGAATCTCGTACTGAACTTCTTCCGCTAGATTTTGCTACTATCTTAGCATAACCTATACCCATGAACTTAAAGTACAATGAATAGTCATGTTTCAAAGCGTGTACACATCAACTATCGAATTTGCATGTATCGACTCTCGTACTAAACTTCTGCAGGTAGATTGTGCTGCTATCTTAGCATAACTAAGACGCATGGACTTAAAATACAAAGAATAGCTATGTCTCAAAGCGTGTACACATTACGTATCGATTTTGCAAGCATCGACTCTCGTACTAAACTTCTTCCGCTAGATTGTGCTGCTATCTTAGCATAACCTATACGCATGACCTTAAGGTACAAAGAATAGCCATGTTTCAAAGCGTGTACGCATTACCTATCGACTTTGCATGCAACAAATATCGTACTAAACTTCTTCCGCTAGGTTGTGCTGCTATCTTAGCATAACTTATACACATGAACTTAAAGTACAAAGAATAGCCATGTTTCAAAGCGTGTACACATTACTTATTGATTTTGCATTCATCGAATCTCGTACTGAACTTCTTCCGCTAGATTGTGCTGGTATCTTAGCATAACTTATACACATGAACTTAAAAGTACAAAGAATAGCCATGTTTCAAAGCGTGTACACATTACCTATCGATTTTGCATGCATTGACTCTCGTACTAAACTCTTTCCGCTAGATTGTGCTGCTATCTTAGCATAACCTATACGCATGACCTTAAAGTAAAAAGAATAGCCATGTTTCAAAGTGTGTACACATCACCTATCGATTTTGCAAGCATCGACTCTCGTACTAAACTTCTTCCGCTAGATTGTGCTGCTATCTTAGCATAACCTATACCCATGAACTTAAAGTACAATGAATAGTCATGTTTCAAAGCGTGTACGCATCAACTATCGATTTTGCGTGTACCGACTTTCGTACAAAACTTCTTCAGGTAGATTGTGCTGCTATCTTAGCATAACTAAGACGCATGAAATTAAAGTACAAAGAATAGCTATGTTTCAAAGCGTGTACACATCACCTATCGATTTTGCATTCATCGACTCTCGTACTAAACTTCTTACGCTAGACTGTGCTGCTATCTTAGCCTAACCTATACGCATGAACTTAAAGTACGAAGAATAACCATGTTTTAAAGCGTGTACACGTCACCTATCGATTTTGCATGCATCAAATATCGTACTAAACTTCTTGCGCTAGATTGTGCTGCTATCTTAGCATAACCTGTACGCATGAACTTAAAGTACAAAGAATAGCCTTGTTTCAAAGCGTGTACACATTACCTAATGATTTTGCATGAAACGACTATCATACTAAATTTTTCCACTAGATTATGCTAATATCGTGTAAAAGTGCTGCTATCTTAGCATAACCTATCGATTTTACATGCATCGACTATCGTACTAGACTTCTTCCGCTAGAGCATGTAGCAATCGCTTTTGTGTATCCCTAACCCATGTGCACGAACTTAAAGCACAAAGAAGAGCTATGTTCTAAAGCGTGTACACATCACCTATCGATAATGTATGTATCGAATATCATACTAAACTTCTCCTGCCAGAGCGTACGACTATCGCTTGTGTGTGCATGAACTTAAAGCATAAAGAATAGCAATGTATAAAAATCTTGTAAACAAAGCAGCAGCATTAAGTATAGCCATGTTTAAACGCGTGTACACACATCATGTATCCATGATGCACGCAGTACTAAACTTATTCCATTAGAATGTACAAAGTTCGCATGTGTTTGTGCTGCTATCTTAGCATAGCCTATGTGCATGAACTTAAAGCATTAAGAATAGTTATGTGTAAAAAATCTTGTGAACATAGCAGAATGTTTTCTACGTAGGTGTAGACATAGAACTTTGCATGCTGAGGCAGCATACTACGTGACCGTGACGTCACGATCACGTGCTCTTGTTTGGTAAACATAGCCACGTGCTTTTTTGACAGCTGTCTTCTTGACGAACCCTAACCTCACTTTGAAGGACAATAGAGAGTCGCTAACCTCACTGCTGCCATCTTTACGGCGGTAAACCTCAAGGCTGCCACCTTATGCATGTTATAGCGCGGAATTTAAAATCCAACAACGGAACATTGTTAACCTCACTCTTGTCATCTTTACGGCAGTAAACCTCAAGGCTGCCACCTTATGCATGTTGTAGCGCGGAATTTATAATCCAACAACAGAACATTGCTAAACTCTCTGCTATCATCTTGAAAAGTTCAGTGTTCCAAACACTACTTCGAAAAACGTAACTCATCGCACCTCGGCGATTTTATTAGGTAAGACGTAACCCCTAGGTTCCATTCCTTGTTCTGAACATGAAACCATTTACAAATAAAGATTAATTTTCTACACTTAACAAAGTACAAGCGTTCTTGCTGATAGCGATCGATGAGGTTGTTGCTCCTTTAGCCCTTTAGCCCTTTAGCCCATTAGCCCATTAGCCCATTAGCCATTTAGCCCTTTTGCCCATTAGCCCTTTTGCCCATTAGCACTTTTGCCCATTAGCCCCTTAGCCTATTAGCCCTACAAGGAATGTGCGGTAAACTAATCTTCTTACAACAAAGGTATCCCCTGACATGTTCTAAACACATGTTGTATCGAGTACAGTGTTTGGTTCTACTTATTTAGTGTTCTAAACACTTCAATCAATGTTCCGATCACATGATAAAGTTAACGGCATAGAGTGCAGTTTTCGATTCCAGCCTTGTTACGTTTCTTCTGTGATTTGCAAGTCTAAACATGCTTAATGACGTCATCACTGCAGCACGTGCTTACTCTAGCTATTCCGATGCAGGTTTAAACTTGTTCGATAGAGCTATGCCTTGACATAAGAGGTGGCCTTAACAGCTTATGAAAAAGCACGTCGAATTTTTCATATTACCCGCCACCACATTTCAAAGGTATGAGGTTTAGTGCTGTAAAAATACCTGCATGATGCAAAGCTAGCTTTCTTCATCAGAGCAGCCACCATCTTGTGTAAGCACCTCTAGGCCGTATCATAAGCAGCTGTGTATAGTCATCGTCTTGTCGCTGCTACCTCCCGCAATCACCCCTAGGGCGTCTCATAAGAGCAGCAGCCATCTTGTGCAAGCGCTCTTAAGCTGTCTCATAAGAAGCTATGTATAGCCGCCATCTTGTAGAAATAGATAGCTGCCAATGCCAAAGGGCCTAAGTAGGAATCGAACCGTCGATCTCATCATTAGACTATGTTTTTTCTTATGCTATCATGTTCCTGATACTGCAAACCTAGGTATCAGGTGGAAAAATTTTGTCCGTTTTCGAGATATTTAACATTTTGCATTTAAGCTCCAAATGTAATGAATCGAACCTGCACGGTACGTGATACTCTCTACCATAGCTAGACCTTATCATGTTACGAAGACTTGCTTCATTACAAGCTGAAACAGAGCTAATGCCAAAGGGCCTAAGTTAGACCCGAACCGTTGATCTCATCATTAGACTATGTTTTTCTTATGATATCATGTTCCCCATGCCGCGAACCAAGGTATTGGGTAGAAAAATTTTGTCCGTTTTGCTCTACGATGCACCGTTTTCGAGATATTTAACATTATGCATTTAAGCCCCAAATTTAATGAATCGAACTAGCACGACACGTTAGCCTCTAAGCTAGCTTTCTTCATAAGAGCAGCAGCCATCTTGCGCAAGCACCCTTAAGGTGTCTCATAAGGAGTCGTGTATAGCCGCCATCTTGCGTCCGCCATCTTGCGCAAGCATCCTTAGGGCATCTCTAGCCATCTTGTGCAAGGACTCTTAAGCCGCCTAATAAGAGCAACCGCCATCTTGCGCAAGCATCTCTAGGGCGTCTCATAAGGAGCCTTGTATAACCGCCATCTTGCGCAAGCATCCCAAGGGCATCTCATAAGAACCTATGTATAGCGGCCATCTTGCATAAGCACCTTTAAGGAGTCATGTATAGCCACCATCTTGTGCAATTAGCGTCGAGAGATGGCTGATGTAGAATTTTTCTTTTTAAATTATCCGCCACCATATTTCGAAGGTATGTACCTAAAGAGTGTAGCACTGAGCTCTATAGATTATAGATGGCGGATGACAGCTGACAAAAAGCGCGTGAGTTTGTTTACTAAACAAGAGCACATAGAATTTTTCAAATATGCCGTCACCACATGTCAACTAAAGATGGCAGCACGGTGCTCTCTTGATTAAAGATGGCGGATGACAGCTGACGAAATTGCCCGCATGATAGCAGCACAGTGCTCTATTGATTAAAGATGGTGGATGACAGCTGTCAAAAAGCACGTGGCTTTGTTTCCAAACAAGAGCACATAGAATTTTTCAAATTGCCGCCACCACATTTCAAAGGTAACTAGCTAAAGAGCGCAGCACTGAGGTTTGTGATGCAAGATGGCGGATGACTGCTGTCAGAAAAAAGCACGTGAGTTTGTAAAGCACGTGGAATTTGCCACCGCCACAAAGAGGGCAACACGGTGCCCTCTTGATTAAAGATGGCTGCTGTCACGTGGAATTGCCTGCCACCACAGGTATCTAACTAAAGAGGGCAGCACGGTGCTCTCTGGATTAAAGATGGCTGCTATCAAAAAGCATTTTTCAAATTATCCGCCACCACATTTCAAAGGTAAGTAGCTAAAGAGGGCACCACTGTGCTCTATGGATTAAAGATGGTGGATGACAGCTGTCAAAAAAGCACGTGGATTTGTTTACCGATTCAAATCTCGCGCTAGTAAGGTTAAGTTGGTAGCACTAAGGTTTAGGCCCGTTAAGATGGCAGCACTGCGGATGACAGCTGTGACGTACCACATTTCAAAGGTAAGTAGCTAAAGAGGGCAGCACTGTGCTCTATAGATTAAAGATGGCGGATGTCAGCTGTCAAAAAAAGCACATGGCTTTGTTTCCAAACAAGAGCACGTGGAATTGTCTGCCACCACCACATTTCAAACTAAAGAGGGCAGCACTGTGCTCTGTTGATTAAAGATGGCGGATGACGGCTGTCAAAAAAAGCGCGTGAGTTTGTTTCCAAACAAGAGCATGTAGAATTTTTCAAATTGCCGCCACCACATAGAGGACAGCATGGTGCTCTCTTGATTAAAGATGGCTGCTGTCATGTGGAATTGCCTGCCACCACATTTCAAAGGTATCTAGCTAAAGAGGGCAGCACGGTGCTCAAAGATGGGTGCCGTCAAAAAGCATTTTTCAAATTATCCGCCACCACATTTCAAAGGTAAGTAGCTAAAGAGAGCACCACTGTGCTCTATAGATTAAAGATGGCGGATGACAGCTGTCAAAAAAGCACGTGGATTTGTTTATCTCGCGCTAGTGAGGTTAAGTTGGTAGCACTAAGGTTTAGGCCCGTTAAGATGGCAGCACTGCGGATGACAGGTGACGAATTTGCAGCTACTGCGATAAAGAGGTCATCACAGTGCTCTGTGGTTTAAAGATGGCGGATGACAGCTGTCAAAAATGCACGTGGATTTGTTTATCTCACGCTAGTGAGGTTAAGTTGGTAGCACTAAGGTTTAGGCCCGCCAAGATGGCAGCACTGCCGATGACAGGTGACGAATTTGCAGCTACTGCGATAAAGAGGGCAGCGCGGTGCTCTGTAGTTTAAAGATGGCGGATGACAGCTGTCAAAATAGCACGTGGATTTGTTTATCTCGCGCTAGTTAGGTTAAGTTGGTACTACTGAGGTTTAGGCCCGTCAAGATGGCAGTACTGAGGTTCGCGATGCGTTGTTGTCTGTCAAAAAGCACGTGGCTGTCAAAAAACACGTGGCTTTGTTTACCAATTCAAATCTCGCGCTAGTTAGGTTAAGTTGGTACTACTGAGGTTTAGGCCCGTCAAGATGGCAGTACTGAGGTTAGCGATGCGTTGTTGTCGATGACAGCTGTCAAAAAGCACGTGGCTTTGTTTACAAATTCAAATTTCCCGCGGGTGGTGGAGGAGACCTCTGGGAGGCCTCTGGCTTTGGTGGTGGTGGAGGTGGCCTCTGGGAGGCATCTGGCTGTGGTGGTGGTGGAGGTGGCCTTTGGGAGCCGGAGGGGGTGGTGGCCGCCGAACTCTCCAATTATACTACTAATACCATTAAAAGTCTGTGTGTGCGCGCGTAGAGGCGCGCGGCTGTGAGCTTGCATCCGGGAGATAGTAGGTTCGAATCCCACTATCGGCAGCCCTGAAGATGGTTTTCCGTGGTTTCCCATTTTCACACCAGGCAAATGCTGGGGCTGTACCTTAATTAAGGCCACGGCCGCTTCCTTCCAACTCCTAGGCCTTTCCCATCCCATCGTCGCCATAAGACCTATCTGAGTCGGTGCGACGTAAAGCCCCTAGCAAAAAAAAAGTCTGTGTCTTATTCATTCTATTTCCAGCTGAGTTAAGTATTCGCTGACCAGCCATATTGATCCTGAGTTTACTTGTGCTACGATTGCTAGTTTCTTTCTACTCTTCCACTAGCCAGCAGCATGCGGACACCTATCCAAGAGCTGACCGCGCCCGATATTTCTAAACTTCAAAGATATACATAATTTAATATAGAATGGTCTATTGTCCATTAGTTTATGGTGGTCTTGGAGGAAGCGGGGAGTTGCTGTTCTTTACATAAATCTATCCATGTGATTCCGCCCCTCCTCTAACTTTGGTATCTGAAAATCGTAAATATCTGTGTGCAAGGAAAGATGTCACCGGGATGATCCGTATTTAATGATAATGCTATTTATTTTTACGTCCCACTGACTACTTTTACGGTTTCCGGAGACACCGAGGTACCGCAATTTAGTCCCGCAGGAGTTCTCTTGCGTGCCACTAAATCTACCGACACGAGGTTGACGTATTTGAGCACCTTCAAATACCACTGGACTGAGCCAGGATCGAACCTGCCAAGCTGGGGTCAGACGGCCAGCGCCAGAACCGTCTGAGTCACTCAGCCCGGCCATCCGTAGTTGACGTGCATTTCATTGCTATGTACTTTCTTCAGCAACTACTGTATACTTCGCAGTACAGTCGTATAGCTGTAAAATTAGACTACAGCCGGGAAATGGAGGATTCGAAGCCCACTATTGCCAGCCCTGAAGATGGCTTTCTGTGGTTCCTAATATTTGCATCAGAAAGATATTGAGGATGTACCCTAATTACAAACATGGCCGCTCCTCTACCAGTTCTGATAAACGACTATAAATAAATAAATAAATAAATAAATAAATAAATAAATAAATAAATAAATAAATAAAATGAAACTAAATAAATAGATAACTAACTAAAACGAATGGAATAAAATCAACTCACTCACTCACTCACTCACTGACTCGCTTGATAGACAATGTACTTTGAGAATATTATACAGTATAAAATCATTGGTGTCACGTTCCGCTACGTTTATGGTTTTCACAGACACCGAAGTGCCGGAAAGTATGGCTCGGAAGACCGAGAATGTTGATGATGATAATCATGATACCAAGCGAGTTGGCCGTGCGGTTAGGGGCGCGCAGGTGTGAGCTTGCTTGAGGAAGATACTGGGTTCGAACCCCTCTGTCGGCAGCTCTGAATATGGTTTTCCGTGGTTTCCCATGTTCACACCAGGGAAATTCTGGGGCTGTACCTTAATTAAGGCCACGGCCGCTTCCTTCCCACTCCTAACCCTTTCCTCTCCCATCGTCACCATAAAACCTAACTATGTCGATGCCACGTAAAACCTATTGTAAGAAGAAGTTAATTATGATGTTGCGTGCTGTCTTAAGGAGCTTAACATATAATAATAATAATAATAATAATAATAATAATAATAATAATAATAATAATAATAATAATAATAATAATAATATTGTCATTGGCTCAACGTCCCACTAACTACGTTTATGGTTTTCGGAGACGCCGAGATGCCGGAATTTAGTTTCGCTGGAGTTATTTTACGTGCAGCTTAACATCTAGGTCATCGGCTGTTGCGAGGCTATTGACCTTCCTGACGAGGTGAAGGTATTTGAGACAGACACACCGAGTGCTAATATGTGGATGTGAAAATAGGCCAACGGTCGTTTGAATAGTGAACAGTGATACTATGAAAATCTACGAATTTGTGGGCGAGGGAATAGTGAACACGACCTTGTTAAAATAGCTAGGTGCTTACTGGATATGTTGCACTGTATCGAGGATCATGTAGGCCTACTGTTCTCTAGGGCAGAATGAGTTTCACGTCGTACCTCAGCTATAGGATAAAGGTCACTATGATTGTAACGCTGCAGAGTTCATAGAGTGTAAAGTTTTAAGTGTAATGAATAGCATTAAGAATTAGTACTAGTGGAATGAGCTGGGGACGTTGTAAACCGAGCATTATGAGGCTTCACGGTTATGTTCATGTCTCTTCTCTCTATAGCCGTTGCACTCTGCTGCCAGAAATGTGGAAATCAATACCAGTTACGACACCTCCACATCACCACTATACCACAGATTGCCCGCCAATTTCCACTCACATACAAGTCTCTAGGTCTTAAAGTCAAGCAGCAACCACGATATTGTTCACGGAGATCATTGCTAGCACCTTGAGTGCCACGTGAGACCAACGTTGACTCTCAGAGCTTAATGCCATTCGGGCCGCGTGAGTTCGCTGTGGACTCACGCGCACTCTCAAGGTCTCAGGCACCGTGATGCCATACTGTCATCACACTTGACATGTAAATGTATGTTAAATCAAAGTAGGTGGCCAGTACGTCATGAATCTATTCTTGGCCTGTCCTTTTGCGAGTCCGATGTGGCACCACGTAGCCTGTACGTCACTGTAATATATCAACCAAAATAAATAAATTATGATGACATTATTTATTGTTTTCTGATCCTGTCATGTGTACAAATAACAAAAGATTGTTCTGTATAGTGTACTCATTGTTCATTGTCTCATATCAGGGTCTATAGACGAATTGAAAACATAGGGCAAAAAATTACATGAACCTTCTAGAAAAAATATTTGTAACTTCGTCGCATTCGCAATCACACCACAAATTGGTATACTTTTTGCATATGAATTTCACGTAAAAAAAAGAGACTTTCTGAAGAAATATGATTCAAACTGTGTTTCACAATCACAATCACACTACAAATCTGTGCACTTTGAAGAAACAGTCCAAACAGAACAAATTTTCACAGGCTGGTCATTAGAACTTAGACTGTAGAGTCTTCCTCATGGCATATTGCTTTCCTGATTCCTGATGGATCTCTTCATAACAATTACTGCATTTCCGTCATCCCTGCCGGCCTACATCCTCCAGTCGGTGGGGTAATACCTGTTTCTTTGGTACTTGTGGGGGAATATGAAAATTTTTGATACCGGTACCTGTTAACTGTTCAACAATGTCCTCTTTGAACTTCCCAAGTTGATTGGAACTATAGATGGCATTTACTATACTTGTGCCGATCAATATCTCTATAGATATTTTTCTGTACCATTTTACTCCGTCTCAGGGAAGTACTATAGCTCTTTTTATGATCTGATAAATCAATGTACGGTTTGTATTTGTTATACTCTATAACACTCCGTGGTGTTTGCACTTCACCATCCCTCCTCTGAATAGTGACCATCTCACCAGTGTGTTTAGTTGTCAAAATTAACACGTCTCTTTTATCATACCATTTCTGGACAACACACCAGTGTTACTTTCAAGGGCTCGTGTCTCTCCTCTTGCTAACTTCCTTTTAGTAACATCGGTTGGATTATGCTTCCGATTAGATTTCAATGTTCTAGAGTTTTATTCTTTAGTAGTTCATGAGCTAATGAGACAGACGTATACCAGTGTGTCAGGAAGGTGAGAACTGTGCTAGGATACGTGGTGACACATTGGTCTCACGCGGCCTATACAGCTGGAAGGTAGTGTTAGTGGCCGTGTGAGACCAATGTGTCACCACAATTTCAACATAATGTTATGACTAAAATTTTGGCCCAAGATGACTATAAGGTAAATTTCTGTAATAAGATACACTATTTTATACTCTATAGTAAAAAAAGAAAGAATGGCCTGGATGGAATTTGTTTTACTGCATATTGGGCACTTAACATGCTAGGGTAAAGGCATTCTCATCAGTATCTCTGCTAGGATAAAGGCGTCCTCCCAACTTTCAACAAACATTCTGTTGTGACTATGATGCTGATGATACAATTTGATTCCTCGTACAATCGAAAGCTTGCAGCCCGGGCTCCGGATATTGCAAGGTCCAGCTGGCACAGCATGGCACATGGGACTAGCGGGGCTCTAAAACGAAAGTACAGTCGTGTGCACGGCATCTTGCAGATATGAAAGCAGTGGTTTATGTTGATTATGGATTATTACAACGTTTATGCCCCGCCCAGTGCCAGGTCATTATCAGGTTGTAACAATTCCCTTGTGTAGATTGGTACAATACCCTTACCCATGGTTCACAGAGTTTAACCTGGTCAAGACAGTTAAGCGATCAAGTTTATGGGCTGGAAACTGTAACGAATGAAAATGAAAACCTACAACCTGTTTTCCAGTCAGTGACTGGGTCAGGGATGGAATGAATGAAGCCCCATCTTGCGGCGAGGGTAGGAATTGTGCCGGCTGCCGAAGCCTGTCGCACTCCTCTGGGGCAATGATTAATGACTGAGATATGAAATTAAATTATACTAGAGGGTGTTGTTTAATGAAAGATGACTGGGAAAACCGGAGTACTCGGAGAAAAACCTGTCCCGCCTCCGCTTTGACCAGCACAAATTTCACATGGAGTGACCGGGATTTGAAGCACGGAACCCAGCGGTAAGATGCCGACGCGCTGCCGCCTGAGCCACGGAGGCCTAGAAATTGTAACCAATATTCAAAATAATCATGTACCTTCATTTACTTATATGCACAGTGGTTTGCTAGAAAATGAATTGAAAGCGAATATTTCAATCCCTTCCGTGTAGTGCAAAATTATTCTTGTGCCTGCTGTTGCTTAAATATCAGTCTGTAAAATTAAAGATATCATTTGGAACAGTTTTATTTCTTCATACGGCTGTACATGCATTTTCATTAAATGTATTTAAAACTGCAATTATAACCGTGTGTTAGAAACGGTTTGTTGTCGAAGAAATGTTCATAAAATACTATCGCCCTATATCAATACTCCCTGCGCTTGCGAAAGCCCTTGAACGACTAATACACGAGCAACTAACTGAATATCTCACAAATCATTCACTACTAGACCCATTGCAATCTGGCTTCAGGAAGGGCCACAGTACGACGACAGCACTTCTTCGGGTAACAGATGATATCAGGCTTGCTCTGGATAAAAGGCAGGTGACGGTACTCACGCTCCTTGATTTTAGCAGTGCACTTGATACAGTCAACATACAACTCCTACTTTCAAAATTGCGCTCCCTTGGCGTCGACCGAAGTGCGCTCAATTTCTTTATATCCTACCTCACAAAGCGTCGTCAGTGTGTCTCACTAAACCATGTTACGTCCAAATGGGCTATCAGATTATCTGGCGTGCCTCAAGGATCTGTGCTGGGACTTTTATTATTCAGCCTGCATATCTATGATATTTCATCCCCACCTGTCCACTGTAAATACCATCTGTATTCTGATGACTTGCAGGTATATTACCATACTAGTGTAGATAGTATATACGAAGCGATCCAACATATGAATACAGACCTACCATGGCTCACAACGTATGCCAGAAACAATTCCTTAATCATCAACCACCGAGCTCGATAGCTGCAGTCGCTTAAGTGCGGCCAGTGTCCAGTATTCGGGAGATAGTAGGTTCGAACCCCACTGTCGGCAGCCCTGAAAATGGTTTTCCGTGGTTTCCCATTTTCTCACCAGGCAAATGCTGGGGCTGTACCTTAATTAAGGCCACGGCCGCTTCCTTCCCACTCCTAGCCCTTCCCTGTCCCATCGTCGCCATAAGACCTATCTGTGTCGGTGCGACGTAAAACAACTAGCAAAAAAAAATCATCAACCCACGAAAGACCCAAAGCATAATAATTGGACACAAAAAATTACTATGTGCTCTAAATAGTAATCACAATCCTCCTCCAGTTACAATTGATGATATCGAAGTGACATATTCCAAGATAGTTACAAACATTGGGGTCATCTTGAATGAGACTCTGACCTGGAATGAGCATATAACTAATATATGCAGAAAAGTACATGCATCCATTTATCCTTTGAAGCGTCATAAAAATGTTCTCCCAGTGGACCTTAAATTAAAACTCATACAAACACTTCTATTTCCAACCTTTGACTACTGTGACAGTTTATTGACTGACCTAACCTGTAAACAAGCAGCAAAACTACAACGTGTACAGAACTCTTGCATTCGATTTGCCTTCCAGCTCCGACATGATGCTCATATAACACCATACTACAAAACGTTGGGATGGCTATGTTTAAATGACCGTATAAAAACCCACCAAACGACCCTCGTCTATCAACAGCTTTCTTCAAACAGCCCCATATATCTATAGTCCAAATTTTGGCTCCTTTCTTCATTCCACGAAATTAACACTCGTTCCGGATCACTATTTGAAATAGCACCCCATCGAACAAATGCCTACAGCCATTCATTCCTGGTCTCTGCTTCGAGGTTATGGAATACGATCCTGGAAGATATTAAAAAGTCTTTCTCGTCTAGGACATTTAAAACAGCCTACCAAAAATTCCTCAGAGTACATACAGTTGACTGGAATGAATGTAAGAGTGAATGACGTGCGAATGAAACCAAAAATTACGTACTAGATCTAAGTTCTTAGGATATCCCATTTACGTTCTTACTACTCTTATTTAAGGCTATAGACTATTCCTAGAAATAGACTACATAGTATCATTAATCCCAGTATACCCAGATTGTAACATACTAATATTCAGTTAATTTATTTTAGCCTTATATTTGAATAAGTTTTCCTTTAAGCTAGTTGTAGATATATTCATTAGGTTATAAGTTGATATTTCTTTGTTATTATCCACTCTCTATTTGTCTTATAAATTTTCATTAGTAGTAATCGTAATTAATTGTATTATTGTAATTCCTTATCTGACTTACATATCTCAATAACAGTAATTGATTACAATGATATTTTAGATTAATACTGTAAAAAAGTGTTCGTGGTTAAGTGTAAGAGAGGGCCAAGAGCCCTAACTTCGCCACTTAATAAACACACGGTGACGTGAACGCTACTGATCCACGAAATATCACTGTAATATTTGTCACATATGAAAGGTAATCATTGGTTTACTCAAATAAAGTCTAAAATCCCAGGTAGATTAAGAAATTATGGAAATATTTAATTTTACAGAATACATACTTTACTGCCTTACAGCTATATACAATTTTTTCTGCGTCGCAGGGCTTCCGTGTTTTGTTTATGTGTAACACAACACTTTCGTGTGTCATGTCTTTGCTCACGGTAATGCTTTGGTGTCGTGTCACTTCAACTGTCAATTGTCTAATAGTGCTGTTCCTTTAATAAAGTAATATATCTGTTGGTCCAGGGATCATGCTATTTTCCGGTTGCTTCGGCACGAGATTTAGGTCTTGTAATTTCCTTATTACATGGTGATTTTCGTCGTCAAAAAAAGCGATAACATTCTTAATGTTGTTCACCTCCATTTTGCTATTTGAACTGTCCGCGCTAGACAAATGCACAAAGATAATAAGAATTCACAGACATGGCACTTCCATTCATCGGTGCCAGCCCTGGACCTCAAGAAACAAACAAAAGACGGCGCGAGCAGCGATATGCAACATGATGGACTCCTGTTTACAGCTCGTAAGTACGTATTCATATTTCTTGCTAGTAACGACGGTATTTCTTAATCTACCTGGGATTTGAGACTTTATTTGAGTAAATCAATGATAACCTTTTACATTGTGACAAATATTACAGTGATATTTCGTGGATCAGTAGCGTTCACGCCACCTAAACACACAAATAATAATAATAATAATAATAATAATAATAATAATAATAATAATAATAATAATAATAATAATAATAATAATAATAATAATAATAATAATAATAATGTTGTTATCTTGCGGCTCTCGTTTCAACAGAAGTTTCTTCGATGCGGGTGCACCGAGCAAGTTGGCCGTGCGGTTAGGGGCGCGCAGCTGTGAGCTTACATTTGGGAGGTAGTGTGTTTGAATGCCACTGTCGGCTGCCCTAAAGATGGTTTTCCGTGATTTACCATTTTCTCACCAGAAAAATGCTGGGGCTGTACCGTAATTAAGGTCACAGTCACTTCTTTCCCCCTCTTCGCCCTTTCCTAACCCACCGTCGCCGTCGCCGTAAGACCTATCTGTGACGGTGCGACGTATAGCCAATCGTAAAAAACAAAAACAGATCCGTGAGCCAACTGGCTACTGCCATTCAGACGGTACGAGGCTAGGCGGAATGACACATGTGTCACGGAAAAGGGGTTGATCTCTTTACCAGTACCGAAACCTTCGGCCAGTCCAATCTTCCCCGGTAGTGCAGCCACGCGTAAGGAAAGTGTTAAAAGGAGAAAATGCAGCGATTTGTTGAATAAACACTTCTTCGTACCAGTAGCCATTTAATCGAGTGGTACATGGGGTAGTGATGGTCTCAGTTTCATGAAAGAGGTTGGCCAACAGCTTTTTTGTATTTCCGGTGATACAACATCAGCGGTGTTCTTCATTCAGTGCATGGGCGTCACCTTAGAGCATGGGAATGTAAGTTACATTCTTGGGACACTGCTACCTGGGATGGAGCTGGATAATCTTCCTTCTTTAATAAATTATTACTTGAAAAGTGCTGTAAAACGGCTCGATCCGTAATAGGATATGTGAGAACTACATGTAGTAATTATAAAGACAAAGTTAAATAATAACGATGATTTTTACAAAGGAAATATGCATTTATAATACGAAGGCTGTAAATACAGTAGTGACAATATTGATAGAACGCAATATTAAATGAACTAAAAAGCAAAGTCATCTCCGCACAGGCCATGAAGGCCCTTGGAGGAGTGGAAGGTAAAGGCTTCCACCATTGTTAACCTAGGCACCTGATGGGGTAGAGTGGTTATCTCTACGCCCGGCCGCCTTTGCCCCCAGGAATTGACCTGGTGCTCATTTTTTGGTGTAGGCTGAGTGAACCTCAGGGCCATATGCACCTCCGGAAGTGGAAATCTCGTCTCTTAAATTTTATGATTTCCTGACGGGGATTCGAACCCACGTCCTTCCAGGCGAACCGAGCACGCCTTTACCGCCTCGGCCAGGCAGCCCCTAAATGAACTAATAAGTACAATTGCAATACATTCCTTCAATGTAGTCACCCGCAAAGTCTATTACCTTTTGCTAAATATCGGGGAGCCGTTCGGGACGGTTGGCAAGGTGTCTTCTGTTGATGACAGCGACGGAGCGCCCTACTGCGCGGAGTACAGATTCCACGTCAGGAAATCGGCGGCCTCGGAGGAGTTCCTTCAACTTTCGGAAACAGGCCGAAGTCACAAGGACTCATGTCTGGTGAGCACGGAGGGTGTTTCAAGATCTCCCAATGCCACCGTTGCAATTAAAGCTTGACATTGATTGCGACATGACAACGTGCTTTCTCATGCAACACGATTGGGCGATCGTCTCGCAATAATAATAATAATAATAATAATAATAATAATAATAATAATAATAATAATAATAATAATAATAATCGTATGGCCTCAGCTACCGTGTGCATACATTTCAATTTGACGCCATCTGGCTGTCTGCTCGTCAATTTCGACGTTCCGTTTTACTCTAGGCCCCCACTAGATGGCAGACCGAGTAAACCGAAACTCTCTCGGGCGTCTATGGCTGAGATTTAATGAATTTTGTCGGGTAAACACCAAATGTGTCACCAGAGATCTGTTACATGCCGACATCGCACGACATGGAGTGTCGAATGGACTTTTTTTCCGCCCTTCAAAAATCCGACTACCTCTGCCGGGTTTGAACCCGCTATCTTGGGATCCGGAGGCTGACACTCTACCGCTGATCCACAGATGCAGCAATAAGCGTGGGCGTTTACGCCGCATAGCCGGGTGCAGATGTCGCTCCAGAAATCGGCAACAACAGTCACTGTTGTCGGTTTGTCCCTCAGGAACATCATTAGAGGCATGATTTTTTCGCATTAATTTTTGAACGATTTCGCGAGAAGGATTCCAATTTTCGCGTTATTTCGCCAAATAGATATTGCCGTATCGCTTTAATTTCGCTTTGTTGAAATTCTAAAATGAATCATTAAAGGTTTCATTACTATCACTGATCGTTGATTGTGGAAGTTTAATTGATGGACTGTACATACGTGGTACATACTTTTGAAGCCCTATCAGGACTGCAGGGTCGTTTGTCTTCACCAGCGGGATGTTGGCTATGAGTAGCCTCGCTGTTGTATCGTGAATAAATTCTACTTTTTCCACTCTTAGCTTTCTTTTGCATATCGAATGAGAGTTCTAATGTTGCCTGCCGTTACACTGTTGGAGTGCTAAATTTACGTACTGAATGTTCGTTATTTTTAAAACAATGTTTTGAGACTATCATTTTTCTCCCACTCGATAAGAACATTACAAAATTTACACATTAAAATATTGCTTTCCGAAACGTATAAACCTTCACTCGCAAACTGTTTAGCTCTGCTGTGCACCGTAACACTTGTCGAGCGACCCGTCTTCGCTACTGTCTGTGATCGCTTTCTTAATTTTACCTGACCACGAAGCCGAAATACACCAGTCAATTGTGCCGTGACCACCGATTGTGCTGGTTGTAGACGTCATTAGGCATTCCAGCATATTAAAGTCTTTGGAGGGGACAGGCTGCGGTGAGATTACCAGCCACCACCGGAACAACATTCCAAACATTTCGTTTGGCAAGAAGCGTGGAGACAACCCCTTTTTTTGATGCCATGTCTTAAGAGAATTTCCAGAACATTAATGATAACATATTTCTTTCCTGTGGATGAATCTTTATCCGCTCTTCCTTTTATTTTCATACATAATCTTGGAACAAAATCTCAAGTTCGTTATTCACTACAGATTTCGCTATAATATCGCGCTTATCGCGAAATAATTGAATTTCGCTTTAAAATGGCCTTATCGCTTTAATTCGCGAACATAATATACATATTTTCTTAACCAGAAACATATGATTCGTAAGGATATCGCAAAATCACTTCAATATATTTTTTCGTCGCGTTTGTCGTTAATGCGATAAAATCATGCCTCTAAACATCATGTGTAAGAATAACACCCTCGTAGTCGTATACCCAAATTAGCATATGCTTCACCCGACTGGGATCCTGTCGAAATTTCAGTGGACATGGGGAACCTGAGTGACGCCATTCATTCGATTGGCGCTTTAATTCAGGCTCGTAGGCTTGTGCCCACGTATCATCAATGGCGACAATACGCTGCATTAATGGGTCTGCTTCGTTGCGGTATCTGTCCAGGTGGAAGCCAGCCAGTGCATACCGGTGCCATTTCTGTACGTCGATGAGTTGTTGTGAAACCTCTGCGTATAATTTCAGGATAGTCCATCGATGGTCTACGGAAACGAAATCATTCACGATGTCAATCTGATCTTGAGGAATGGGCAGGCGACCTATGCTGTACAATTCCGAAGTTTCATTCCAACGCGCGCGAAACGCCTTGGCCCATCGTGCAACCGTCCTATACGGTAATGCATTCTCGCTGCAGGCTTCACGTAATCCTCGAAAATATTCTGATGCATTTTTGCGATGGGTAACCTCGATTTTAATCCATGAACGCGACGAGCCGATTCGCATTTATAACAACATTTTCGTACACAATTGCGTTGCTCTAAAGGTAATTGTCTTGCGATTTTCGCAAATGAACGCGGGCTACCGACTACAGCGTGCGAAGTGAAGGACAGGAAACGAGTCAGATAGTCAGGTGGGCCGCGAGTGTGGGGGAAGCCAGCGAGGGCATTCGGCCGGCCTTGGCTCAGCAACGCGCGAGCGGTCAGGTTTTATACCGAAAGCCCTGTATTTGATACATCGGCAATATCCCGTGCTCTCGTCTGTACAGTCAATCGAGAAGAAAGATTTGTATTTGAGTGACTGTAACATTAGGGACAATATAAAAAAAAACATATTTCACATCTAAGACGCACCATGCAGCACGTCCATACCTGATGTTTTGGGGTGGCATTATATGCGGCCACCGTACGTCACTCTTAGTCATACAGGACACTGCCACGGCTTTTCAATACAAGGCCTACATCCTTGGACCCATGGTGACCACCAGCAGAATTTTGGAGGAGAATTTATCTTAATGGGCGAAAATGCGCGCATCCATTGTGTGGTTCTCGTTAACGACTTCCTTCGTGATTACGATATTGCTCGACTAGAGTGACCGCCGTGTTCTCTGAACATGAACTCTATCGGACACGCCTGTGATAAATTGAAAAGGCTCTTATGGACGACACGACCCACCAAGCTCTCTGCAAAATTTACGCCAAATCACCATTGAGGGGTGGGACAGTTTGGACCAAAATTACCTTGATGAACTAGTGGATAGTATGCCAAGACGAATTCAGGCGTGCGTCAATGCAAGGGGTTACCCGGTATTAAATGTACTGGTGTTTACCGGATTTAGTAACTCAAACTTGAGAAAGCAAAGGTATATTGTTGTAGAAGATCCCATTTGTTGTTTTGTTCAGCAATAAATAACGTTGTCAGGATACCTCTGTATCTCTCTCTTTCTTTTTTATTGTAAAGAGTCGGAAATTCCTTGGTCCAAAGTGATGCAAAGTTTCTTTTTCTGTGTGTACAAACCTCAATTTTTACAGCATTTATGACAATTACGTAACTAACTTCTTCTCGTCCATCAACAACGTGCACTAGTTCTTCAATGCAAACAAGCTAACCCATTTCGTTCTCCGTAATTAACCACCTATACACAACTGTTTGTTTAGTGTATGTACCTTTGCTCAGCACAATAATTACTCGTTCCAGTTTGTATTCAGATTTATAATTTAATTGAATATTACGCCATTATATTATGTTATTAGTTTCTCTTAGTTCTGAAATAATTATATGCAGCCGCGATTCCCATCCTGCGGTCCGTGGAAACGACGAAAGGGGTCCACGAAGAATACTGATTTAACTTATATTCTCTAAAGAGATAGATTAGTGAAGAGCTTACATCTTCTACATGCAGTGGAGAATTACTTACCCAAGTTCGAAAACACCATGAAAGTTATTGAGATTTGGGTTCACGGTGCTCGAGAAAAACTGTAAACCATTACCATAGCAGTATAGTCAGGTTTACAAGTTCGATTATCTACCACTGAGCCACATCTGTTTTTCATTAGAACTCATTAACGTAATATTGCGATCATGTTATGTCAGAAAAAGTTTTATAGCCCGAATTATGCAAGTATTCTACGGGGGTCCACCAAAACAACAGAAATATTTTAGTGGGGATTGGACCTTTAAATGTTTGGAAACCGCTGGTATATGGCATTCAATGCAGACGCTATATAGTGTCAAATTGTGATCAATAAACCCAATTCAAATCAATTCAATTCAGCAGCAACAACATTCATTATTACTAATACTCGTATAATGATTACAGTGACATAATAGTTACCCGGCTGGCCTGAGTTTGATTTTCAGCTCTATCATGAATTTAAGATTAACTTTTAGAGAATGGAAAGGGATGCACTCAGCCTGAAGTAACATACTCGTAATTGAGTAGATAGGGGGATTGAATTCCCACTCTCGGTCATCCTAGAAATTGGGTTCTGTGGTTTCCACTTCAAGTGCAAACGAATGACGGGATGGTACCAGCCATCTACAGTAGAACGCAGTCATTTTCTTTCCAATGTTACCTCTAGATAATTACAAATATACACACTAGTGCAGATAGTACATCGACAAGTATGAAAATAAGGCTGTTTTACCCTTTAAGACAACAATCACCGTCATCACCACTCTACGTTGACACAGACAATAAACGAAACAAGTCTCACACACACCAAGTACAAGGGGCTGATGGTGAAGATGTTCCAAGCCTGTTATACCAAGCAACAACAAAAATATGATTTACTTTCCATTACTAATTATTTAAAAACAAATACAAGGGAATATTACAAATAATTTTATTAAGAAATATTTGCATTTTACCTTCATAAACCGAATTTTGAGAGCAATTAATTTTATTGCAAATTCTCTTTTTTGTGTGTGTTGTGACGTCACATCGACTCAGTTAATTATTTTGGCAAGTATTAGACAGGAAAGGGCTAGGACTGGAAGGGAAGTGATCGTGACCTTAAGTAAGGTACAGCCTGAGCATTTGCGTGGTATAAAAATTGGAAACCACGGAACAACATTTTCAGTGTTGTTAACGATGGGGTTTGAAACCATCAGCTCATAGCAACGCAACTGAACAAAGTAGCCAACTCTCTCAGTGTAAATTCTACAACATCTCACCATATGGATTCGATATGAATAAGACTAACACCTTGTTTCCTTGTCTGAAAATCAAGACATTTAGAAATGAGACTTCGTCACGTGACTTTACCCTGTTTGTGGGAGCCTTTACCTTCCACTCGTCCACGCGCCTCAGTGGCCTGCAAAGGAAACAGCTTTTCTTTAGTATACATAGTTCCTAGTATTTGTACTTTTGTATCAATACCTTAACGGCGAAGTGAACTAAACAAAGGGATTCTGGTAAACCTATAGTAATTCAGAAACAAGCAACGCATTTTGGAATTGTTTCCTATAGCAAGTCGCATAGATCTGATGTTCCCCATTCTATACCTCTTTGAAGTACCGGATTTCAGAGTTGCAAATAAAGGTCTGCATTCTCCGTCTACGATAAGTCGGACGAAGATAATCGTTTACCTAAGTCTTAATCCGCTATCGTGCGTGACCTGTCCAACCGCTTGGAGTTAGACGGTCTGAACCAGAGGAAGAAAGTGCATTCACATTAGCCGGCACGCTCCATCCTCCAGTGAGACTCAAGGCTTTTCCGCTAAAACATGCCATACAGTTTAATAGGTACAGAATCTGACGAAGAGGAGGAGATATAAAGTGAATCCCGTTGATGGTTTCGGGTACATAACATATCATAAGTACGAAAAGAAGCAGAATTCCGCACTTTATGGAAAACTGGCAGACGACGAAACGAAATTCCAACAATTTTTCACATGTCCTATTATTATCTTATGTTCCTTTTGGGATACATTGAAGAAAAACTGACAAGATGGACACTTCGTTCCAGGAATGCATCATGGCGGCTGAATACTTGCTGTATGTTTGAGGTGAGTAACTGAGCCTGTTGACACCTGAAGGTGGGATGTTCCCACCACACGATCTCTTTCAAGCCGTGGTAAACCATGCCGGCCTTAATCACGGTAAAAGCGATGGGACGGTCAAAGGGCCTTGACTTCGAGAATAGTGGGAACCCTACTGCTTAACATGTATAGGGGTAATCTTGACCAAGTCGGGATCACAGCTGTTCAGCACGACTCGCACATATACACATATACTGTGAACCGGCCTTACCATGATGGGACAAGAAGACTTGAGACACTCGTTGAGTGCATAAATGTACCCGAAGACTGATTTAGCTTACTTCCACCTTGACAACCCTGATACCGAGCTCGATAGCTGCAGTCGCTTAATTGCGGCCAGTGTCCAGTATTCGGGAGATAGTATGTTCGAACCCCGCTGTCGGCAGCCCTGAAGATGGTTTTCCGTGGTTTCCCATTTTCACACCAGGCAAATGCTGGGGCTGTACATTAATTAAGGCCACGGCCGCTTCCTTCCCACTCCTAGCCCCTTTCCGTCCCATCGTCGCAATAAGACCTATCTGTGTCGGTGCGACGTAAAGCAACTAGCAAAAAAAAAATATATATATATATACAACCCTGATCTCTTCCTTTCCCGCTGCTTTTCTTTCCTCATAACCTGATGGAGACGCTGGTTCGAATTGAGTCGCACATATGGACTAGATCCTGTTTTACGGCCGTATGCCCTTCCCAGTACAACCCCGTTTACTCCATTCTTATGTATTTCTATAATGGCTTGTCGTGTATGAAGATATCTGTACCGAGCTCGATAGCTGCAGTCGCTTAAGTGCGGCCAGTGTCCAGTATTCGGGAGATAGTAGGTTCGAACCCCATTATCGGCAGCCCTGAAAATGGTTTTTCGTAGTTTCCCATTTTCACACCAGGCAAATGCTGGGGCTGTACCTTAATTAAGGCCACGGCCGCTTCCTTCCCACTCCTAGCCCTTTCCTGACCCATCGTCGCCGTAAGACCTATCTGTGTCGGTGCGACGTAAAACAAGTAGCAAAAAAAAAGGGGTATCTGTATTGGGACAAACGTAAACAGAGTCAGAGGAGTTAACCAGACTTGGCTATTATCCTCGACCCGGTCAGGAGTCGAACACGGTACATTGTGATATGGAGGTCGCGACGCTGACCATTCTGTTGAGGAACCGTGCGTCCTTGAAAACTCTGAATTACGGTATATATATTTATCTTGACGAGAGCCTCCGTGACCCAGGCGGCAGCACGCTGGCCTCTCACCGCTGGGTTCCGTGGTTCAAATCCCGGTCGCTCCATGTGAGATTTATGCCGGACAAGGCAAAGGCGGGACATGTTTTTCTCCGAGTACTCCAGTTTTCGCTGTCATCTTTCATTCCAGCAACACTCTCTAGTATCCCTTAATTTCATCTGTCAGTCATTAATCTTTGCTCCAGAGGAGTGCGACAGGCTTCGGCTGTCGGCACATTTCCTATCCTCGCCGCTAGACGGGAGATTCATTCATTCCATTCCTGAGCCGGTCGAAAGACTGGAAGCAGGCTGTGGAGATTTTCATTTATCTCGACGCCGTGCAACATATGTTTGGAGGAACGCGTCCACGTATAGCAAGAAGCCTATCCATTTGTAAGAAGGCGCCACCATACTGTGATGATTGCCATGACCTGTTTTTTGTTTGTAGTTTTACGTGGCTCTTAAAATCTTTATCTTAGCCACGGGATCCCCACAGGGAGGCGACTCTTCCTTCCAAAAGTCCCTCATACACTGGCACCGGATTTCGAACCACGACCGCCTTGGTGAGAAGCTATTAACTACACCACTCGGCTATCACGCCCCCTACTTAATTCTCCACATAGCAATATTTCTCTCATTTACGTGATCTTCTTCACATAAAACTTCTTATAGTTTTATTTTCTAGTTGCCGAAGTTCTTCTAAAACCTTAATAAAAAGCTTCCAATTGTAGAGTCGCTAATTTACAGCCCCGAGTTTTCTGACTAGCAAAATACTGTTGCACTTCAAGTTTCATAACTTTAATGAAATACAAAGGCGACGTATATATAACTAGCCCGAGTCCCTTCGTTTATATTTCTTAACTCTAAATGACATCGCGCCATCACTAAAATAATGCGCTGGTGCACTACATTATACAAAATAGCTTTCAGGACGAATATTTCATTACAGAAGCGAGCTTAGTAGAAAGGGAATAATACACTGCTTTCGTAACCTATCATAAATAGTAAAGTCCGGCTCCATGGCTAAATGGTTAGCGTGCTGGCCTTTGGTCACTGGGCTCCCGGGTTCGATTTCATTCAGGGTCGGGAATTTTAACCATCATTGGTTAATTTCGCTGGCACGGGGGCTGGGTGTATGGGTCATCTTCATCATCATTTCATCCTCATCACGACGCGCAGGTCGCCTACGGGAGTCAAATCAAAAGACCTGCGTCTGGCGAGCCGAACTTGTCCTCGGACACTCCCGGCACTAAAAGCCATACGCCATTTCATTTTTTAATCATTAGTAAAGGGGAAGAATTCCCGACAAAGTATTTTATATTGAACTGCTGATAACGGAATGAGTGGCTCAGACGGTAGAGCACCGACCTTCTGAACCCAGAGTTAATGAGTTCGATCTCGGCCCTGTCCGATGGTATTTGAAGTCGCTTAAATACTGTATACCAGCCTTGTGTCACAGATTTACTGGCATGTGAAAGAACTAATGAGTAGTTGGTGAGTCGTAAATTTAATAACGTTGTTATTAGCTTGAATGCAGGTGAATACGGTTGTGACAAGCTGGTCAATACATCCAGATGAAATTAACTCATATATCCGGGCTGAGTGGCTCAGACGGTTGAGGCGCTGGCTTTCTGGCCCCAAATTGGCAGGTTCGATCCTGGAGGCTTGCTGGCACGTAAAAAAACTTCCGCGGGGCAAAATTACAGCACCTCGGCGTCTCTGAAATCCGTAAAAGTAGTTGGTGGGACGTAAAAACAAATAGCATTATTACTGAACTCAGATAAGTTACATAATAATGATGTTATATGATGATTTTATTATTATTATTATTATTATTATTTATCTTCCTTAAATTGTACATGTACAATTTAGGGATGGTAGATGGAGGAAGGGCAAGCCCCACATACACGGAAGTGCCTCCATCCCCACATGTATGTGTACATGAACTCTACTGAATATTTACATATATGTAGACAATTTTAAATTTATATATTTACACTCCAAACACTGCACTCTTAGAATAATCATTATTATCTTGATTTATTCTATACATATTAGAATAAGAAGACCCAGACATTTATACTCTCACTCATACCCCTGTATACACACTCATTCACAATCACTCCCACACGCGCACGCAGACACATTCACTCACATTCAACCGTACTTGCACCCATCTTTCTTACAATTCTAATGTATATAATTTATATACATCGCATGTGGGTTTATATTTACATATACATTTTCTTCACTGCATGGAGGAAGTGAGGAAGAGGAAGCAGTTTTACCTCAGATGGTAGAAGGTTCCAGTACGAGCAGACCTTGCGTAAATGCCATTTAAAGATGAGGTTGTTCTGGCAAATGAGGGACAAGAGTGACTTCTTGGCTTCTCTCAACAGAGCGGTAATTAAGCTGCAGGTGGCGGAAAGGGGAGAGGTGTGTGCTGTCTGTCAGGGATTTCTTAAGGAAGGCTACGTCTATTTGTGTACATAATGAGTTCACTGGTGACAATGACCTGGCTGTGTTTAAAGCGATGTGTTTGTTAATTAAACGTTCTGCTCGTCGCTGGACACCCTTTAGATTCCTCATATTTTCCGTTGTCGTTGGATACCAGGAAGGAAGGCCATATAGTGGTATGGGCCGCACCAGTGAAATATAAGCCATTCGTAGGGCTTTACTTCTTCCTCCCGAGAGACACCTACGGACAAAACCTAGCGCTCCGTATGCCTTACACCTCACTTCCTCCACGTGCTTATTCCATTTCAGATTGTCCGTAATGTGAATACCGAGCAGTTTTTTTGCTATTGGCTTTACGTCGCACCGACACAGATATGTCTTATGGCGACGATGGGTCAGGAAAGGGCTGGGAGTGGGATGGAAGCGGCCGTGGCCTTAATTAAGGTACAGACCCAGCATTTGCCTGGTGTGAAAATGGGAAACCACGGAACACCATCTTCAGGGCTGCCGACAGTGGGGTTCGAACCCACTGTCTCCCGAATTCTGGATACTGGCCTCACTTAAGCGACTGCAGCTATCGAGCTCGGTCCGAGCAGTTTGATGGAGTTAGATGTCTGTAGTTGGATTCCACATAGAGTAGGTTGGTTCTGGAGTGGTTGTCTAGCTCTGCTTAGTCTTATATATTTACACTTCTTAATATTTATACACATTTTTTTACCTCGCACCACAGAGCTATACTATACAGATCCCATTGGAATTGTACAATATCGTCATTGTCTTTCATGGCTCTGTAAATGACTCTGTCATCGGCATACTGCGCCATGGTCGAATTTACACAATCCGGTAAGTCGAGAGCATAAATCGTGTACAGGAGGGACCCTATCACACTGCCCTGAATTACTCCAGAAGTAATTGTGGTTTGGTCTGATTTGGCTCCTCCGTACAAAACACACTGCGTTCGACCCACCTCAGCCATGCCAGCAGTTTCCCCCGAATTCCGTAGTCGTTAAGTTTTAACAGTGGTCTTTGATGTGACACCTGGTCAAAAGCTTTGCTCCAGTCCAGAGTCACAGAGTCTATTTACGAGACATCAGTCTGCTCCAAAGTGAACTGCCAGTATCAATGACTTTTGTTAAAAGTGTTGTGCACCGGGCGAGTTGGCCGTGCGCGTAGAGGCGCGCGGCTGTGAGCTTGCATCCGGGAGATAGTAGGTTCGAATCCCACTATCGGCAGCCCTGAAAATGGTTTTCCGTGGTTTCCCATTTTCACACCAGGCAAATGCTGGGGCTGTACCTTAATTAAGGCCACGGCCGCTTCCTTCCAACTCCTAGGCCTTTCCTATCCCATCGTCGCCATAAGACCTATCTGTGTCGGTGCGACGTAAAGCCCATTGCAAAAAAAAAGTGTTGTGCAGGATTTTCCAGGAATGGAGCGGTGCTGGTTTGAGTTCAACAGGTTTCTCTCCTTGAGAAAATCCGACATACATTTAACAACTAGACGTTCCATACATTTACAGACCTCTGATGTTATCGAAACTGGGCGGTAATCATCTACGTTTTCCTTATCTCCATCTTTGAAAACCGGGACTACGTTGGCTTCTTTCCATTCCACAGGAACAGACCCGGTATTCATGGAATGGTTGAAGAGAGCGCAAAGATAGGGTGCCAAGGCGGCTGCGCAATTCTTGAGAATTCTTGCTGGCACTCGGTCCGGCCCGGTCGTGGTATGTGGTCTTGTTTTCAGAAGTCTTTCCTTGACTACATTTGTTGAGAAATACAGGTTGGTTAGAGGGAAGAGAAGGGTAGATGTTGTCCTTGAACAACATCGTCTTCATCAGTAGGGACGGAGAAGTTATTTTTAAATTTCCTGTTGAAGGTGTCTGCAATTTCTTGTGGTGTGGAGACTGCCGTACCGTTATATTTAAATACAGATGGAGCTCTGTTGCAACCTTTACTTCTGTGAATAGCCCACAGTTCCTTGAAGTTAGTGTTGAGACCGTGAATATAAGAATCGTAGGGATCTCTGATAGATTGTTTAGCCTTGTTCCTAGCCAGCCTGTATTTCTCCCACTCATAACCGGTTGGGTTTCCTTTCCATTTCTGGAACAGGTGGTCTCTTCTTCGAATATCTCGCACTATCTCCTTGGTAATCCATGGGGATTTCCGTCTGTTGGTTATATTTACTATTTGTATGGTTTCTTCCACGCATTAGAAGAACATTTTCTTCCAGTCTTGCCATATCTTGTTTATGTCAGTACTGCCGGTGAAATCTGAGGTGAGAACAGGGAGGCGGTTGGATAGTAAAGTGGATAGATCGTTCAAGTTTGTTCGGGCAAAATTATAAGCTTTTCTGGTATGGAGTTTGGGGGATGGTTTTATATGGGCCAGTGTTGCAAGAATTGCCTGATGGTCACAGAATCCAGGAATAATATTAAGGGATTGGACGGATTGTGGAATGCTACTTAGGAAAAGATCAAGTGTTGAGCGTATTGTTTGCGTAATACGCGTGGCTTCGATTATTAATTGACGAATAAATCATAGAAAGCGGAAAGGAATCTATTGCCGAGGGGGTTATCTGGAACAGGTTCAGCATTTCTGGTTCACGTAATTTCTAGGTTGAAATCACCGAAAATATAAATGGCATCGTAGTTTTATTGTACATGTTGCACACGCTCAAGAGTAGATTAGTTCATCGTTCATTTCCGGGGGCGAATTAGTTGCGCGATAAATTGATCCAATAAGGAATTTGTGTTTGTAGCATGTCACTTCCACCCACAATGCTTCGGCTGCTGTCTCCAGGTGATGAACTCGAGTTGGATGACATTCTGGCTTGGCTGCAATTAGAACTCCCTCTGCAGAGCTGTGGGATCGGTCCATACGGAACAATATCAGCGAGTCAGGAAAAACTTCTGAGTCATTAAACCACGCCTCATTGACAGATACGATGGTCGGGTAAAGGCTTTCATGCGATGCGTGGGTATTTTGTAACCGTCCAGGTCGCATAATACTGCACGCATTAAAAGCAAAAAGTGATAGATTTTTATTTACATATGAACATTTTGAATTATTTACTAAGTCACTCAGCGTATCACTGGTAACTGTAAAGAACGGGTCTGATAACGACGGCATTTCACACTGCCAGCATAACCATGTACGGGAACCGTTCTTTGTTTTTCCGAAATCAGACACTGATAGTTTTGCACAGGTTCTATGGCCATTTAGTGAGCAATTATTACAGTGGACAAATTATTGGTTACACCTGCCGCTATTTCTGCAAATTGTGCATTGTTGTGGACCCGGGTTTAGTTTGATGTCCCCACTTAGGGCAAGTGCCAAGCACAGCAGTGGCCGGTTAGCTACAGGCAGTATGACAACACCGTTTCCGTCCCTTGGCCGTAGCCGATCTATGGTTGCCATCCCCAGACTTTCAGCTCTGCACCACGACAAACAGTTAAGTGTACATTTTTCACTCACCAATAGCTTTTCCAATATAATTATGATTTCCAGGTATCCAGGAGGGTTATCTGAAGCGATTATAGCACTTTTGGAGTATTGCACTGCACCCGTTACCACCAAAAATATATTAATACTCCCACCTACTCACCTAAGCTACTAACGAAATATCGTGGACCGGTCGAAACTTGCTATAGACAGCCATGAACTGAATCCGGGCTTCTTACACTTATAACTAAAATTATGAAAGGCGTGAACCCAAAGCAGAGATCAGGTTAATATAAATAGGATTTATTATCATAAGGTTGCCCGAACAAATAAATGATGAGCACAAAATAAACAAAGAGGGGACATAAGGGAAATAGTTACTCACGTACATAGTCTTTGAAGTATTCTAAAATACATACGAGTCTTCACCTCTTTAATAACTATCTCATAAAATTCTTGCATTTATCTTATTCAACAGAGGCGTAGGGAAGGGCAATACCAATTACTTCTGTTAATACCAGACAGTGGTACATAAGGTTTGTTGCAAAACATTTCTTTCATTAGAACGAAGCATCAATTCGAGATAATATAGTGGATTTTAAAGAAGAAAGAAATATTGTCGCCGCTCCAGATAAAACAAAAGTAATCCAACAATTTCCAGAGTCAGAATCTCTCAGAAATTAAAGTAGTAGAAGCAAGGTGGTCAGGAAAGAATAATTGTAGAACATCAGGAGGTTATAAGGAGGATAAAGTGGCGTGTTCATAGTTACCTAAGCAAAATAAACATGAGTCAAAGATGATAAGTTGAATAGAAAATAAGATCCCGAAATAGGTAAATAAAATAGCTAAGAAAGCGAGAAACATAGATAAGATAATCAAATAATAATAAAGCTAAAGCAAACATTCATAAGGCACCGAAAAATAACACCGATCAGATAATCACAGAACGCACATGCACATATACACATAGAGACCAATTGAGCAAAGTAGAATAAAATGTAGTATCAAGGCACATTGCGATAATGACCGTAACAGCGTGATAAAAGTCAGTCGATGGAACTTGATCCGAGAGTACAGATCAGATTATCTCTGTGGCCGCTACGTAGGTAAGGCTCACCCAGTCACCACAATAACCAAACAACACATAAGCTATGAAACATATTCATATCACATGACGTGGCGAACATGAATCGTACAGCATTAGCGTTTCAAACATATTACACAACATGGGCTCAGGCCGGTCGTCTCAGTCGAAGAGGATGTGAAAAGGTCTCAAATGTAAAAGAATCCACAAACAACCACATCGCACACACACACACACACACCTATCAAAAAGGATCAGTGTTACCTTTCGTCCCCACGTAGGAACGAATATATATCAAGTAAAAATAAAGAAAACAGGTAACGTAAATAGATCCGCTACAATAAACATAAAGAATAAGATACAGAACAGGGTTCACATTGTACACTAACCTAGCATAACTGTGGCAAGCCAAGGAAAACGAAATTTAAACAAATACCTGGAGTTCGAAGGATAAGAATAAGCAGAGAGTCACATAGGGAAAGTCATAAATAATTTTGTTGTACCATTAAAAGGTACGAGAATCATCTCGTAGCCTTGCATCTCCATCCTTTTTACCCAAGCCTTCTTCTTATCTTACAGTCAGAGAGGATACAAAGCAAGTTTTAGATTGAAAGAAATAATTTGGCAATTCATAATTACATGTGGTGCCATCTGTCTCATCGGGAAGAAGTAGACCTCAAGTTAGAGAACATTTACCATTTTAAATTAACTGACTAATGACAGCGATATCAGAGAATAAAATATGAAGACAATTAGGTGTGGGGCCCATAACACTCAGCGTCACTTCTGCACACGCCGCCATATTTCAATAAAATATTAAATTTAAAGTACATGCTAATAGTGAATAGGGGCTGCCTGGCCGAGGCGGTAAGGGCGTGTTCGATTCGCCCGGAAGGACGTGGGTTGGAATCCTCGCCAGGAAGTCGTAAAATTTAAGAAACGAGATTTCCACTTCCGGAGGTGCATATGACCCTGAGGTTCACTCAGCCTACACCAAAAATGAGTACCAGGTTAATTCCTGGGGGCAAAGGCGGCCGAGCGTAGAGCTAACCACTCTACCCCATCACGTGCCGAGGTTAACAACGGTGGAAGCCTTTACCTTCCACTCCTCCAAGGGCCTTCATGGCCTGTACGGAGGTGACTTTGCTTTGCTTTTTTGCTAATAGTAAATATATGTAAATCGATTATGTAATCACCCTTGGGGTTTGAAGCCTGAATACGCCCTCTTGAACGTGTGCGTTAACGCCCCCTCTAGGACAGATGACATATGGTAGAATTAAGATTCAGTGCTTGCGGAGGACCAGCTACAAGCATTGCATATCTTTAGAGACGAATCTGCGTCATATTTTCACCGAGAGGTAGCTACGCCCTGCAGTTGTTCACCATCATCACCGGGGAATAACGTCGTGAGCCCAGCAGCTACTACACGACAGAAACCCATGGAGGACTTTTTTCACCCCGGCACGTCGATACCGGGACGATGGATCTACTAGCCCACCAAGTGGACGGAAGAAACGGCTTGGATATGCCAGCTCTAACTCGGACCTACCACCGGATCAACTTATATCTCTCCCAAATCCGTGATCGAGTGCGTTGGATCGCCATCCTCGGTGTTTGGTTTCAGAGCTTTGCAGATTTTCCTTCCACCAGATAGTTATCGTCTTGCCAGCCACTGTCTTCGCCCGTAACGTACATGCTGGGTAACGTCCGGCGCTACGACACCGCGGCAAAGAACCACATCACATACAACACTGCGTCGTAGGCATATCTGTGGAAGTTTTCAACAATTTTAACAGAGGTGCAAAATTCTATATTGATATGAGCCTTGAATTTATTTAATAACTACGGATTGTACAGAACCACACGTCCATTGTCAATGCCAAGCTGGCCAGCTTTAACGGGAGTCATGTGTCCTTTTTTGTACATAGCACATCGTATCCATTAATTTCAGTTCGTAGTATGAGCAATGTATGTTCTAAAACAATGGGTGCTGAGTCAGCATTTTCCCACGAGGTCATTGACTCTTAGTTGAGTAGTAAGGCTATGTCGATTCTGGAATGAGGTCATTGACCTCTAGTTGAGTAGTAAAGCTATGTAGATTCTAAACCATTGAACGTGGAATAACGTCATAACCTTGCGTGCGAAAGCAAGCCTAACCTCACAGACTCCATTGAAGGGGTCTAATTGGTCAGGTAATGGTCTGGGGCGCTTTTGACCCCTAGGTGAGGTTATGACGCCATACGCATACGTACGAGGGCAATGATAACCTAATGGGCCACTTCGGAGGAGCCGAGTTGGAAAGGTCACGGACCCCTTTGGAGGAGCCGAATCGATCGGGAGCCCATGGAAGAGCCACAAATCGGACTAGGAGTGAGAATATAACAGCTGTGGCCTTAATTAAGATACAGCCCCTGCATTTGCCTGATGTGAAAATGCGCAATTACAGAAAACTATCTTGAGGATTGCTGACGGTGGGGTTCGAACTCACTATCACCCAAATGAAAACTTATAGTTCCAAGACTAGTAATGCGTAGATATGATGTACTCAGGTACAGAAGGCGAAGGGTATTGAGGACAATGTTTCATAAACTCGAAATTTTAGAAAGTATAACAGTGATGCCCAAAATTTTTCACATTTGTGCCGGATGTGGTAAAGGACACCAACATCCCTTATCACCTATCGTACACTATGAACTTGAATCCCAGCTCTTAGTTAAATAAACTACGTTTACTGACATGACAATGCAGCTGCAATCATTCACTGAGGACTGTATATTCATAAATAACGAGCTTTGCCAAAACGCTAAATATTCGTATAAACTACTGTAGGAAATGCACAGTACGTTGGCATTCCTCTCATTAACAGGAGAAAAGTCGCCTATAAACAACACTTGATTGTCAGAAGCGATATACATAGACTTCCATAACACTAAACCGAAGGTCCGGGGATTATACACCGTAAATACGAACCTGGCAATATAAATCAAACATTCTTGGAAACAGAAACAGTTAATGTTATTGTGGTTGTTATTCAAGCCTCAGGAGTCATAGTAAAACATCTGAAGATATCCGTGCATCTGATGGATCCTTATGAAAAATGAAGAATTTAGTTATGGGTAGCTTTCATATGAATCTGTCTGCGGTGAGGTATAATGTTCACCGTACAGTAGGACTTCCGATGTCTGCAGGAGTAAGTACATATATTAAGGTCCGATCTTTAATAATGTTAACCTTTAACACTGAAGGCAATCCGACTTAATTTCTCGTGCAGGAACGAGCTTAGGTGTCCATAAACATGTTCTCTATGAACAGAGGTGGAGGTAATAAACCTCTCCGTCACACGTCTCCTTCACGTGCCTACAGTCAAAAGGCGATATTTGGGAACCAAACTGTGGAAGCCTTGGGAACATGAAGTGAAGTACAGATCGACATACTTGAAGGTAAAATTGTAGCTCTACTATGAACCAGACCAGCGGCAATATTCGAAAAAGAACCCATTATGACTACCTCAAATAAACAACTGGTAACGTGTAAACGTCGCTGGTGGTGTGGAGTGCGATTGTGTGCAAGCAGGCCACTCCTGATACCAAGCGAGCTGGTGGTTAATGCTTCAAACATCCAGGATATACATTCATCGACCCTTCTCAATCTGACCTTGGCTGAATGGTCAGCGTCGTTGCCTTCGATTCAGAGGGCCTCGTATTCAATTCCAGGTCGGGTTGGGAACTGGGTGTTTGTGCTGCTCCTAACATCCCTGAAACTCGCACACCACATACAACACTGTTCTCGGCTACACTAACATGCAGTTTCCTGCACCTTACTAGCAAATGAAGCAACCCTCGTCGAAGAGTCTACCTTTTAAAGACTGTGCCAGATTGGTAGGTCTAATAGGCACAATAAATTATTGTTTAGTCTGACCTTTTACCTTGAAAATATAATATTGCTGAGCTTTGAGCGATGACGGTAAACGTGCAAGAAGTCCTGGACTGATAAAATCACCTTCTGACCCAAGAGGAAACAATAGGAAAGTTATCTCGTTTCCCTAGTAATGAGCGAAGTGGCTGCGTGTTTTGGTCGTGTATTTGTGGGTTTTTATTCGGGAGATTGTGAGTTTGAATTCCACTTCAATACCAAGGTCGTGGACGCTACCTTCCCTGTCCCATTCTTCCGTTGCCGAAAACCTTTTTTTTATGATAGTGCAACGTCAAACCATTAGCAGAAAAATCCCTAGCACGTCCCTTCATTGATACCCCAGTGATGGGAATCCAACCGGCCTCCGGGTTAAGGATTTGAAAAACAAGAGGAAGAATTAAATTACGAGGGCAGTAAATAAAGCCGTAGGGGACCTTTGGCAAGGTGTCTTCTGTTGATGACAACGATGGAGCGCCCTACGGAGTACAGATGCCATGTCAGGAAATCAGCGGCCTCAAAGGGGTTCCTTCAACTTCGAAAACAGGTCAAGTCGCAAGGACTCATGTCTGGTGAGTACGGAGGCTGTGTGGTGCAAATCCGCAGTCTCATTCCGACCCGCACGAAATGCCTTGACCCATCGTGCAAGCGTCCTATACGGTAATGCATTCTCGCTACAGGCTTCACGTAATCCTCGATAACATTCTTGCCACGGGCAACCTCGACATTAATCTACGAACGCTGATCAACTTTTGAAAACATGCTTTAGAAGGGTGAAATCGACACTCTTCACTTTAACGCCACACAGCAACAACACTCCGAACTGGATGCCCGTCAATGCACACTGCACATCGACAACAGCGCCACCTGACCGCTCCCATTTCCTATTTGTGCTTGCCCGATCTCCTGCGAGTGTCTGAACTACATTGCCGCTACTTTATGTACTGCCCTCGTAGATAATGAACTATTAAAATACCTTATCCAACCTCAACAGTTACAAGAAGTACGATAGTGGCTCAGTCTCCAGTGTTCACTAAACATTTTGAATTTGAACGAAATAAGGAGTGAATTTCATCACAGTTACGGAATTGTTTATGTTAGTCCCGAATCTCATCTTCAACGAGGTTAACATAGTGTACAGCCACGCTTGGATTTATGACATCCATTTAGTTCATGTATGTATGTTATTCGCATCATTAGGAAAATATATTATTCCGAAGAAATGAGTTCTGCCATGTGTAAAAGAAGCACATTCTGTGAGTAATGTTTCATTTAATGTGTACCATTCATTTCTGCACTGAGCGAGTTTCTTGAAGCCTCATTATATTCTCTAGAATTGGGTTACTTTGTACGGTTCCGGAGTCTTTATGTGCGACATGCGACCGAGCATGAAACCCACTGCAGAAGGGCTATCTAACATTCCATGCTGCATACGATGTCACAGTAGGCCTTAACGAAGCAACGTACATATACAGAGTCAAGAACATTTGTAGAACATGTACAAGCAAATGATAGAGCACCGAGCAACTTGAAACAAACCTCTGCATTCGGAAGGCGGGGGCTGGTCCCATCGTCGACTATACTGATAATAGTATTCCGTGGTTTTCCATTCTCCTCACTAATGCAAATGCCGGGAAGGTTCCTTTTATAGGCCACGGCCGCTCCTTTCTCACACTTACATCAACTTCAAATCACGGCAAACATCTTCTGACCTGAGAGAAGGCGTCACCTTCAAGGAGGCCTCTGTACCCCATCAGGGCATGGATTGAAAGCTTTTAGTAGTAGTTATTTATATACGCCTTCAACGTCGCACTAACACATCTAAGTATTTGCCTGGTATGAAAATGGGAAAGTACGGAAACTCATCTTCAGGGCTGCCGACGGTGGGATTCGAACCCACCATATCCCGAATGCAAGCTTACAGATACGCGACCCTACCCGCACGGCGAAGTTACTTTATTATTATTATTATTATTATTATTATTATTATTATTATTATTATACCACTTTTACCACACTGTGTTAGCACATATAGATTTGACCCTGTTTTATGGCCCTTTCTGATGCCAACTCTCTGAGGACGGATGTAACCATTATTGCGTGTTTCTGTGATGGTTTGTAGTGTGGTGTCTGAATATGAAGAGGAGAGTGTTAGGACAAACGACAAAAACCCTGTCCCCGAGCCAGAAGAATTAATCTGACGCATTAAAATCTTCGACCCGGCCGGGAATCGAATCCGAGACCCAATGAACCGAAGGCCTCAATACCGGCCATTTAGCCAAGACGCCGGACATTATTCTTCTTACTATTATTATTATTATTATTATTATTATTATTATTATTATTATTATTATTATTATTGTAATTATTATTATATTTATGTGATCTTTCCTACTTTTAAAGACACCACTCAAACTTATTCGTCTACTGATGTCATTCCACGCCATCTCTCCACTGACAGCTCGGAACATACCACTTAGTCGAGCAGCTCGCCTCCTTTCTCGCAAGTCTTCCCAGCCCAAACTTAGCAACTCTTTTGCCGGAAATCACCCAGAACAAATCGATCTGCATTTCTTTGGATTTTGTCCAGTTCTTGAATCAAGTAATCCTGGTGAGGGTCCCATATACTGGAACAATACCCTAGTTGGGGTCTTACCAGAGACTTATATGCCCTCTCCTTTACATCCTTACTACAACCCCTAAATATCCTCATAACCATGTGCAGAGATCTGCACCCTTTATTTACAATCAGATGCATGTGATTACCCCGATGAAGGTCTTTCCTTATATTATCACTTAGGTACTGACAATGATGCCGAAAAGGAATTTTCACCCCATCGACGCTGTAATTAAAACTGAGAGGACTTTTTCTATTTGTGAAACTCACAACCTGAATTTAAACACCGTTTATCATCATACCATTGCCTACTCTCCATCTCACAACATTACCGAGGTCATTTTGCAGTTGTTCACAATCTTGTAACTTATTTATTACTCTGTACAGAATAACATCATCTGCAAAAAGCCTTATCTCTGATTCCACTTCTTTACACATATCATTGATATATATATATATATATAAGAAAATGAAAAGGTCCAATAATACTACCTTGAGGAATTCCCCTATTACTTATTACAGGGTCAGATAAAGCTTCGCCTACTCTAATTCTCTGAGATCTATTTTCTAGAAATATAGCCACCCATTCAGTCACCCTGTTGTAAAGTCCAATTGCACTCATTTTTGCCAGTAGTCTCCCATGATCTACCCTATCAAATGCTTTAGATAGATCAATCGCGATACAGTTCATTTGACCTCCTGAATCCAGGGTATCTACTATATCTTCCTGTAATCCTACAAGTTGAGCTTCAGTGGAATAACCTTTTCTAAACCCTAACTGCCTTCTATCAAACCAGTTATTAATTTCGCAATCATGTCTAATATAATAAGAAAGAATACTTTCCCAAAGTTTACATGCAATGCATGTCAAACTCACTGGCCTGTAATTTTCAGCTTTATGTCTATCACCCTTTCCTTTATTCACAGGGGCTACTATAGCATTTCTCCATTCATTTAGTATAGCTCCTTCACGCGAACAATAATCAAATAAGTACTTCAGATATGGTACTATATCCCAACCCATTGTCTTTAGTAAATCCCCTGAAACCTTATCAATTCCAGCTGCTTTTTATAATTTTAAACTTTTGTATCTTACAGTAAATGCCATTGTTGTCATAGGTAAATTTTAATACTTCTTTAGTATTAGTTACCTCCTCTATCTGGACATTATCCTTGTAACCAACAATCTTTACATACTGCTGACTGAATACTTCTGCCTTTTGAAGATCCTCGCATACACACTCCGTTTGTTCATTAATGATTCCTGGAATGTTCTTCTTGGAACCTGTTTCAGCCTTAAAGTACCTATACATACCCTTCCATTTTGCACTAAAGTTTGTATGACCGCCAATTGTGCTTGCCATCATGTTGTCCTTAGCTGCCTTCTTTGCTAGATTCAATTTCCTAGTAAGTTCCTTCAATTTATCCTTATTTCCACAGCCACTTCTAACTCCATTTCTTTTCAACCTGCACCTCCTTCTTAGTCTCTTTACTTCTCTGTTATAATATAGTGGATCTTTACCATTCCTTACCACATTTAAAGGTACAAAACTATTTTCACGTTCCTCAACAATTGCTTCAAACCGATCCCATTTTTATTTACCGTTTTCCACTGATCATACTTACTTTTTGAAAACTCCCTCATGCCATATGGTACTGCTTAATAGTCCTAACTTTAATACCTTCCTTTCTTTCACATTTATTTTTAACTGCCACAAAAACATCTTCATGATCACTAATACCATCTGTTACTTCAGTTTCTCTATAGAGCTCATCTGGTTTTACCAGCACCACATCCAGAATATTCTTCCCTGTAGTTGGTTCCATCACATTCTGAATTAGATGCCCTTCCAATATTAACTTATTTGCCATTTGTTGTTCATGCATCCTGTCGTTCACATTACCTTCCCAAGTGACATTTGGTAAATTGAGATCTCCCGCTACATACAAGTTCCTTTCCTTAACGTTTCCCACATAGCTGATTATCTTATCAAATTATTCTGAATAAGCGTCAGCGCTACCCTTTCCCAGTCTGTACACTCCAAAGGCATCAAGTTGCATTTTATCCTTAGAGATGAACCTTACAACTAAAATTTCATGTTTGTTATCTTTAACTTTTTCGTAGCTTACAAATTCTTTTTTCACTAGATACACCAGATACGATACACACTCTAGTTCCGTGAGAAAATTTCTGCATCCATTATATCATTTCTCAGTCACGATTCAACTCGCATTATAATATCTGGTAAGTATACAGGGTGAAGCGAAATGCTATTTGTAATTCTCTGTCAATTGCCAGCAATAAAAATGTCTCTTACAAAAGTTCGTCCTGAGAGTATATCAGGCGGAAAAAGGACTTTGAAGACTGTCAATCTGGCAACACTGTAACCACATGTACGGCAAGAACCTCTGTCAAAAAACATTGCCTGTGCTGTTCAGTTGGTGCACTGGGTAGAGTTTTGGGTTGTCATGCAGGAGGTCAAGGGTTCGATCCTGGGTTGAGGCACATTTTTTGTTAATTTCCATCGGACATTACATGCTGCAATACAGTAAGACACCGTACGTTAGGTCACATATATCCTACATTTACAACATTTTGTAACGCTGAACACAACAAATACTTTGCTAGGCCTACTGGTAACGTAAGGCCCTAACGAAATGTAATGGACCTGAACGAGGCAAGAATAATAGTTGGTACTAATCTATGAGTCCGCCTCTGTGGTGTAGTGGTTAGCGTGATTAGCTGCCACCCCCGGAGGCCCGGGTTCGATTCCCGGCTCTGCCACGAAATTTGAAAATGTGGCACGAGGGCTGGAACGGGGTCCACTCAGCCTCGGGAGGTCAACTGAGTAGAGGTGGGTTCGATTCCCACCTCAGCCATCCTGGAAGTGGTTTTCCGTGGTTTCCCACTTCTCCTCCAGGCGAATGCCGGGATGGTACCTAGCTTAAGGCCACGCCCGCTTCCTTCCCTCTTCCTTGCCTATCCCTTCCAATCTTCCCATCCCCCCACAAGGCCCCTGTTCAGCATAGCAGGTGAGGCCGCCTGGGCGAGGTACTGCTCATACTCCCCAGTTGTATCCCCCGACCAAGAGTCTGAACCTCCAGGACACTGCCCTTGAGGCGGTAGAGGTGGGATCCCTCGCTAAGTCCGAGGGAAAAACCGAACCTGGAGAGTAAACAGATGATGATGATGATGACTAATCTATGAGTCCGCCTCTGTGGTGTAGTGGTTAGTGTGATTAGCTGCCACCCCCAGAGGCCCAGGTTCGATTCCCGGCTCTGCCACGAAATTTGAAAAGTTGTACGAGGGCTGGACCGGGGTCCACTCAGCCTCGGGAGGTCAACTGGGTAGAGGGGGGTTCGTTTCCCTCCTCAGCCATCCTGGAAGTGGTTTTCTGTGGTTTCCCACTTCTCTTCCAGACAAATGCTGGGATGGTACCTAACTTAAGGCCACGGCGGCTTCCTTCCCTCTTCCTCGTCTATTCCTTCCAAACTTCCCATCCCCCCACAAGGTCCCTGTTCTGCATAGCAGGTGAGGCCACCTGGGAGAGGTACTGGTCATCCTCCCCAATTGTATCCCCCGACCCAGAGTCTGAGTCTGAGTCCAAGGGAAAAACCGACCCTGGAGGGTAAACAGATTACAAACGAACTAATGTATGAGATCATTGGAGGAGGGTACAAAGAAAACAGGTTTCGCATCTAGTATATAAAGTGGTGCAAATAAATTCACGCCCACGACGTGGAAAGGGCGTCCTTCAAAGCTGACCAATGAAAACGGTTGTTCGTCCATTTCTAGGATCGTAGTATGTAAGCGCAAATGGTTTCTAGAGGACCCGCTGCAATCGCTGTTGACGATTAAGATGCCAGATACCCTACCACCTAGACTACATTTACGAAATAAAAAACATACGCTTCAACGAAGGATCGACCCATCGACCTCCTGTATGCTAACCCGAAACTCTATCCACTGCACCAACTGTACAGGACGATGAACAGAGGTAGTTACCCTACATGTGGTCACAGAGATGCCAGATTGCCACTCTTCAACGTCCTTTTTCTGCTGGATGTACTCGAAGGACGAACTTTTGTGAGTGATATTTTTTATTTCTGGCATGTGAGGAGTCGCACTGCGACGCCCGAGTGCGCGCATTTCGCTTCACCTTGTATATACAGTATATCTATTAAATTACCCAATTCAGTTCCTTTCTTTACAGTACTTCTACAGTTCAGCACTAACATTTTTATGTCATTCCACCTTGACTTCCAGTTCCCTGATCCCTTATCACCGCTCCCTGGGCAACCCCGTTTCCCTGAATGTACCTCCCTATAACTTTTCTATACAAATTTCCTAACTTATATGTACCACTGCGGTTTATGTGAAGGCCATCTGAGCGCAGATCCCTATCTCCTACCCAACCATTGGGATCTAGAAATCTCACTCTCAGTTTCCCATATAAATCCGCAATCACCTTCCAGTCAGTATCGCTCCTACGCAGTATTCCACTGATTACAATCTCTGCTTCCTTAAACTTCATCCTTGCTGCATTTATCAGATCCCACACATCCCCAACTATGTTGGTACTTATACCTGATTGTCTCACTTTGTTAGTACCAACGTGAAACACCACCACCTTCTCCTTTTTCTCCTCCTTCTCTTCTACTTTCCTCAACATCTGCCTTAACCTTTTCCTCCACACACTTTCCCCACATGTCTAACTATGGAATGCTGCATGACTAGAGCCTCAACCCTACCCACCTTATTTGATCCCCCCCGCTTCTGGTCAGTCCTGTCTTTCCTGACAGCTGTAGAAGCTACTTCCTCTTCCCTTTTCTCCTTCCCACCACCCTGTTCCACCTGTCTTTCCCTATCGACTACTCCACATTCCCTTTCTTACCTTTTTCCCTTCTTCCTACTTCCACACTTCTCAGCAACAGTTCCCTGTTCATAATTTTCCCTCGGTTGTTCTACGTGCAGTGACTCGTACCGATTTCTCACAGACACCACTCCTGAATTCTGACCCTGAATGGAGTCCTTAGCCTGCAATCTCCTTTCCTTTAAAACATTAGACCACCTTTCTTCTACAGTTCCCCCTTTCCTTCCCATCCCTCTGTTACACCTACTGTATCCTGTACATTGTTTGAGGGAGGCCTTCTTTCCTTCCTGTCCTCTGAGAGAATCCTAATTATCTCCCTCAAACACACCAACTCCTCCCTCATACTCCTTAATGCCTGGCCACATCCACAGTTCCTAAACTTGCACTCCTTAGCCATTATTTACTGAATAATGAAAAGAAAAGGAAAAAAGATAACTAATTCTGTGGAAAATAAAAATGAAATAATGAAATATTGTCTAAGATAGTTCACAAAGATCACACGACAATAAGGTAATTAATGTAGGCTACTACTACACTGCGATACTACTTAGTTACACGATATTTTCCTACAACACCCTAACAGGATGAAAATTGCTGTTAATTACTGAAAATAGAAAATAATACACAAGAATTACACAGTTCTAAACCGCAGTTAAGTCTACCCTAATTACTACAACAGAATTTTAGTAAGAGAGTTACTACAGATACCACAGATACCATATATACTACAGATACTATACTACACAAACATTTCACAGTAATAGAATAAACACACTAATTTCTAATAAGGTACTATAACACTACAATAATTTTAAACTACGTTAAAACTATATTCAGATACTACAATTCCCTACAATAATTTTTAAACTACGTTGAGACGTATCCTAATTACAACAGGTTATTACTAAGCACAAACAGAAATGGAAATTATAATTAATGTTTGAAATTCGTAAGACTACTAACAATAATAGAATAAGCACTCTAATTTATAGTAAGTTACTGCAATACACTACAATCATTTTCAAATTACGTTCAGACTATCCTAATTACAATAGGTTATTACTAAGCACAAATGGAAATGAAAATTCCAATTAGGCCTAAAGTTACAAATTCGCAAGAACTACTCAAGGATTACCAGCAAAGTTAAACCCGTACCTAGACAGATTAATATTAGTACTACCTTATCATACTATGCTGTAATAGCAATGAAACCTGCCGTTTGGTTAAATTCTAAAGTATCGAAAGGGTTACCTTACACATAGATACACACGAATATAACAGGCAAGATACCGTATCCACACTACAATTCTCAACTGAAATATGGTTATGTGATTATTACAGATGGTGGATTCCTATTATTTTCCCTACTCCGCGGGATGGAGAATAAAAGTGTTCTTAAATGCTGAAAACTATGAGGTTGTTTACGATAATTTCTCGAAAATACTTCTGTCAAAATTGCGACAGAGACTTGAATTGCAATTATTGGGAATTTTTTTTTTTGCTATTTGCTTTACGTCGCACCGACACAGATATGTCTTATAGCGACGATGGGATAGGAAAGACCTAGGAAGTGGAAGGAAGCGGCCGTGGCCTTAATTAAAGCACAGCCCCGGCATTTGCCTGGTGTGAAAATGGGCTGCCGACAGTGGGGCTCGAACCCACTATCTCCCGACTATTGGATACTGGCCGCACTTAAGCGACTACAGCTATCGAGCTCGGTAATTATTATTGGGATATAGGAACTTGATTATTATTAGCTAACCGCTCATGAATACTGAAAGATCGAGGGTGTGAAATATAAATTACGGATACTTTACCTGCCTACTCAGGACTACAAATGATCGGAATACAAGAATCAGCTGATTTTTATTTATATTTTCTTGAAACACTACAGCATTTGTTCACGACTGTAGCCAACAATGCAATATTAGAATACGAAGAGCGACAATAATCAATAACAACACAACGACTATTAACTATTTTGCCAGTGAAATACTGTATATTCTGTTGAAATCCTTTCTTTAGTCAAAATTTACAAGTGTATCGCGTTATTTAAAGAAGTTATTATTTTCGTGATAGGTGGAACAGTTGAACTGCTATTTGTAATTCCCTGTCAATTGCCTGCACTAATATAACCGCTGCCGAAGTTACGACTCTTTTTAATATCCCGTCTTTGTAAGTATTTTACCAGCAAACCTCCTGATATCTTAATAATATTATTAAAAAAATAAGTATTTTTTCTTTCACGCAGTCCTAAATTACAGCTTGTAATCTAGCGAACGCCGCCTCTGTGGTGTAGTGGTTAGCGTGATTAGCTGCCACCCCCGGAGGTCCGGGTTCGATTCCCGGCTCTGCCACGAAATTTGAAAAGTGGTACGAGGGCTGGAACGGGGTCCACTCAGCCTCGGGAGGTCAACTGAGTAGAGGTGGGTTCGATTCTCACCTCAGCCATCCTCGAAGGCGAATGCCGGGATGGTACCTAACTTAAGGCCACGGCCACTTCCTTCCCTCTTCCTTGCCTATCCCTTCCAATCTTCCCATCCCTCCACAAGGCCCCTGTTCAGCATAGCAGGTGAGGCCGCCTGGGCGAGGTACTGGTCATACTCCCCAGTTGTATCCCCCGACCAAGAGTCTGAAGCTCCAGGACACTGCCCTTGAGGCGGTAGAGGTGGGATCCCTCGCTCAGTCCGAGGGAAACACCGAACCTGGAGGGTAAACAGATGATGATGATGATGAATCTAGCGAACGCCTACGGAACTACTCAATGTGAAAATTGTAAATAAATGCCACTAATCGCAGTCACTGCAAACAAACACTAAACACACACATTTGTGGAACTAAATGTATCACACACACTCACAATTAGCTAAATTTCTATAACTATTAACTACTTTACCACTCGTAAGATAATACAGAGCTCTTGGAACAGCCAACCACTCGCTAGCGCATCCAACAATGGATTTATTGACATAATAATACTGACACTGGAAAAACGTAGGTACTCTGCTAGAGAAATATGTACATTTAAGTATAAATTAGATGACTGATACCGAGCGGGCTGGTTGCGCAGTTCGCGTCACGTAGCAGTGCGAACCCCACTGCTGGTTGCCCTGACGATAGTTTTCAGTGGTTTCCCAATTTCACACCAGATGAGGATGTACTTCCTTCTTTCTTTCTTTCTTTCCTTCCTTCCTTCCTTCCTTCTTCCTTTTTTTCCAGTCCTAACCCTGTTCTATCCCTTTGCCACCATTAATCCTGTCTGAGTCCAGTGCGACGTAAAACAAATAGTGAAAAGGGGTTGGTAACTGACTATCTGATTCCTAATCTGAAACAACAACGATCATCATCCATCACCATCTCCTGCATCATATGGTGATCCTACAAGCAGTTGTGAAAACGGTTCGAGGAGAGAAGAAGAAATATTCACCTCCAGCGATAAACGAGAGCTCAAATTGTTTTGCCAATATTGAATTGGTAGTGAAGTTGTGACAATGGAAAACACACACACACACCTTTTTAAAACAGAAATTTCGCTTTCCCCAGGTCGCATGCTAAAAGGAAGATACCATAAATCCTGTAAATGAGTATTGTTTTCCACTTGCACGTGAGAGGACATGCAAATGGTGTGGTGGAGCGTTATAAATTGGTCTCGACTCTCGCGGGATATCTGCAGTCCAAATTGCTGTCGTGAGTTACATTCATGCAAAATATATTGCTTTACTTTTATTTTCTATCCGCAGGAGGATGGAGAAGTAACTGAGCAGGAGAATGAACTCGTTGGCTAAACTAATAACGGAAGTGTTAAGAAATCGGATGCATATTTAATTAATTTGTAAATAAACCAGAACTCGTGATTAAAAAACCAAAGTAGTGATTAGTGCTGGATTATTACAGAAAACTTTGTACGTGCTATTTCATTCGAAGATGGTATTTACGTCATGCCTACGAAGATTACAGCCAGTCAAACTGTACTTGTAAATGTGAGGCGTCAAATGGCATTGAGCCCGTTTAGAAAACGGGAAAACATTTGATACAAATCCGGCCAGCATATTTTTTCTCAAATATCCCTTATACAGAAACTAATTCTTTAAGGGAGCCAGGCCTTTCCTATATCTTCAATGTATAATTGCTCAATTTCTGGTATACTTAGCTCCCAATTCATTGAAGCGTGATGAACGATTGTTTCTGTCTTTCTATGACTCTCAGTGTACATGCCTACGAGAATTACTGTCGATCAGTATATTGAAATAATAACAACGGTAGAATTTTGCAGATTTCCCTCGTTATAAACGTAATTTTCTAAGCACAATTTCCGAATATTTTCTCATTTACAACCAAAATATGAAGGAGACATCTATATGTTTATACTTAGCATGAAGAACAGAGACTAAACGATTATATTGTTCATTGTTGGATGCGTTTGTGAACGGTTGGCTGTTGAGAGAGCTCTTGCATTATTGTAGTGATAAAGTAGTTAAAACCTATTGAAATTATTTAAATTTTGTGTGTGTGTTTTCCATTTAGTACTATTTATATATTGGTGTTTAGTGCTTGTTGGTAGAAATTGGGAGTAGTTACATTTATTTTAATTTTATAACAAGTAATTCATTTGGTGTTCAGTAGATTACGTTTTGTAGGTTATGTAGGCTAGCTAGGTGTACTTTGTTTCGAATTTAAGTTTAGGAAATACTTTAGGTAAATAATATTCGCTTTTAAAACAATAACTTTAAATATCTGTAGGTTCGTTGGTATAATACTTACAAAGGCAGATTATCATAAGGAGTTGTAACTCATTTTAATTTCCGCCGCAAGTTTTCCGTTATTTCGTACAGATATCCGTTCAAACTATCACGAAGGTAATAATTTATTACATTAAGTAACACGATACGCCTGTAAATTTCGATTTAAAGAGAAGTTAAAGAGAATACACGGTAATTTCACTGGATAATTACAGTACTTAACAGTTTTTTGGATTGTTGACGATTGTTGCTACATGCACATGGTGTTTGTGTAAATAAATAAAAAATCAGCTGATTCATTATTCCGATAATTTGTAGTCTTACAGTACTTCTCTGCATACTTTGTACTTTTCACCTTCGTTTATTCATCGAGTAAAAGTTAATAATCAAATTCCTATATCCCAAACAATATTGCAGTCAACCCCCCGGCGTGGTTTTGACAGAAATTATTGTAGACAATCTCTTATTTCTCAGCATTTAAGGACACTTTTATTCTCCATCCCGCGTAATAGGGAAAAAAATAGTAATCCACCAGCGGTAAAAGTTCATATAACCACTTTTCAGCTGAGAATTGTAGTGTTGATACAGTATATTTAGATAGTGCCGTATCTTGCCTGCTATATTCGTGTGTTATCTTTCGTGTGTATCTATTAAAGCATACCGTAGTACTAATAATAATCTGTCTAAGCATTTAGCTTTGTTGATAATCTTTGAGTACAGTAGTTCTTGCAAATTTCATTTCTTTTTGTGCTTAGTAGTGACATACGGTAACGGAATTGTAATTAGAATACGTCTAATCGTAGTTTAAAAAATATTGTAGTGTACTGTACAGTAGTATACGAGTAATATTCTATTAGAATTAAGTGTGCTTATTTTATTATTGTAAAATATTTGTGTAGTACTGGTGTAGTAGAGGTATCCGTAGAAACTCTTACTAAAATTCTGTTGTAGTAATTAGGATAGGCTTAACTGCAGTTTGGAATTGTGTAGTTCTTGTGTATTCCTTTCGGTATTTAGTAATTAACAGCAGTTTTTATCCTGTTAGGGGCTGTAGGATAATAATAGAGTTCGTTTGAGTAGTATTGTAGTGTAGTCATATATTAATTACCTCATTGTCGTGTGATTTTTGAGTGCTATCCCAGACAACATATCCCTCCGTTCATTTTTTTGTAAATTAAGTTATTTTATTTTTCCTTTTCTTTTCATTTTTTCCGTAAAGAATGGCTAAGGAGTGCAAGTGTACGAACTGTGGGTGTGGCGAGGCATTGAGGGGTATGAGGGAGACGTTGGAGAGTTTGAGGGAGATAATTAGGATTCTCACATAAGGCAGGGAGGAAGATAGGACTCCCGTAAACAATGTACAGGTTACAGTTGGTGTACAAGAGGGAGGGGAAGGAAAAGGGTGGGGGGGGGGTGTAGAAGATAGGTGGTCTAATGTTCTAAGAGGAAGGAGATCGCAGGCTAAGGGCTCTATTCAGGATCAGAATTCAGGATAGGTGTCTGTGCGAAATCGGTACGAGTCACTCCAGATAGAACAACAGAGAGAAGATGAGGGACAGGGAACTGTTGCTGAGATGTGTGGAAGAAGAAGGAAGAGAAAAGGTAAGAAAGGGAAATGTAGAGTAGGGGATAGGAAAAGACAGGTGGAACAGGGTCATGGGAAGGAGAAAAGGGGGGAGGAAGTAGCTTATGCAGCTATCAGGAATGATAGCGCTGTCCAGGAGGGGAGGGGGTCAGATGAGGTGGGTAGGGTTGAGGCTCTGGTCATGGGGGATTCCATCGTTAGACACGTGGGGAAAGTGTGTGGAGGAAAGGGAACCAGGGTAGAGTGTTATCCAGGAATTAGGTTGAGGCAGATGTTGAGAAAAGTAGAAGAGAGGGTTCACGTTGGTACCAACAACGTAAGGCAAGCTGATATAAATACCAACATAGTTGGAGATGTGTGGGATCTGGTAAATGCTGCACGGTTAAAGTTTAAGAAAGCGGAGATTGTTATCAGTGGAATACTGTGTAGGAGGGATACTGACTGGAGGGTGATTGGGGATTTAAATGAGACTATGGAGTGGGTATGTGGGAAACAGGGCGTGAAGTTTCTAGATTCAAATGGATGGGTAGAAGATAGGGATCTGCGCTCAGATGGCCTTCACTTAAATCGCAGTGGTACGTATAAGTTAGGAAATTTTGTTTGGAAGTGTAATAGGGAGGTACATTCAGGGAAACGGAGTGGCCTAGGGAGCGGTGATATGGGAACAGGGAACTGGAAATCAAGTAGGGATGACATAAAAATGTTAGTGTTGAACTGTAGAAGTATTGTAAAGAAAGGAATAGAATTAAGTAATTTAATAGATATATATTTACCAGATATTGTAATAGGAGTTGAATCATGACTGAGAAATGATATAATGGATGCAGAAATTTTCTCACGGAACTGGAGTGTGTATCGTAGAGATAGGATAGGAATGGTGGGAGGGGGAGTATCCATTCTGGTGAAAGACAAATTTGTAAGCTACGAAAAAGTTAAAGAGGAGAAACACGAAATTATGGGTGTAAGACTCATTTCTAAATAGGCAACCTGATATATTTGGAGTGTACAGACCGGGAAAGGGTAGCGCTGACATGGATTCAGAATTATTTGATAAGGTAATCAGCTATGTGGGAAACGACATGGAAAGAAATGTGATTGTAGCGGGAGATCTAAATTTACAAGATGTCAATTGGGAAGGAAATGCGAACGACAGGAAGCATGACCAACAAATGGCAAATAAGTTAATATGGGAAGGACGGCTGATTCAGAAAGTGATGGAACCAAAGAGAGAGAGAAAATATCCTGGATGTGGTGCTGTTAAAACCAGATGAGCTTTATAGAGAAACCGAAGTAATAGATGGTATTAGTGATCATGATGCTGTTTTCGTTGTAGTTAAAAATAAATGTGATAGAAAGGAAGGTCTTAAAAGTAGGCAGTACCATATGGCTGATAAAGCAGGGATAAGGCAGTTTCTAAGAAGTAACGATTATAGGTGGAAAACGGTAAATAAAAATGTAAACAGACTCTGGGATGGGTTTAAAGCAGTTGTTGAGGAATGTGAAAACAGGTTTGTACATTTAAGGGTGGTAAGGAATGGTAAAGACCCACCTTATTATAATAGAGAAATAAAGAGACTAAGAAGGAGCTGCAGACTGGAGAGAAATGGAGTTAGAAATGGCTGTGGAAGTAAGGAGAAATTGAAGGAACATACTAGAAAATTGAATGTAGCAAAGAAGGCAGCTAAGGATAACATGATGGCAAGCAAAATTGACAGTCATACAAATTTTAGTGAAAAATGGAAGGGTACGTATAGGTATTTTAAGGCAGAAATAGGTTCCAAGAAGGACATTCCCGGAATAATTAATGAACAAGGGGAGTGTGTATGTGAGGATCTTCAAAAGGCAGAAGTATTCAGTCAGCAGTATGTAAAGATCGTTGATTACAAGGATAATGTACAGATAGAGGAGGAGACTAATGCTAAGGAAGTATTAAAATTTACATATGATAACAATGACATTTACAATAAGATACAAAAGTTGAAAACTAGAAAAGCAGCTGGAATTGATAAGATTTTTGGGGATATACTAAAGACAATGGTTTGGGATATAGTACCATATCTGAAGTACTTATTTGATTATTGTTGATCAGTGATGAATGGAGAGTTGCTATAGTAGCCCCTGTGTATAAAGGAAAGGGTGATAGACATAAAGATGAAAATTACAGGCCAGTAAGTTTGACGTGCATTGTATGTAAGCTTTGGGAAGGCATTCTTTCTGATCATATCAGACATGTTTGCGAAATTAATAACTGGTTCAAGAGAAGGCAGTTCGGTTTTAGGAAAGGTTATTCCACTGAGGCTCAACTTGTAGGATTCCAGCAAGATATAGCAGATATCTTGGATTCAGGAGGTCAAATGGACTGTATCGCGATTGACCTGTCTAAAGCATTTGGCAGGGTGGATCATGGGAGACAACTGGCAAAAATGAGTGCAATTGGACTAGACAAAAGAGTGACTGAATGGGTTGCTATATTTGTAGAAAATAGATCCCAGAGTATTAGAGTAGGCAAAGCTTTATCTGACCCTGTAACAATTGAGAGGGGAATTCCTCAAGGCAGTATTATTGGACCTTTATGTTTTCTTATATATATATAAATGATATGAGTAAAGGAATAGAATCAGAGGTAAGGCTTTTTGCGGATGATGTTATTCTGTATAGAGTAATAAATAAGTTACAAGTTTGTGAGCAACTGCAACGTGACTTCGATAATGTTGTGAGATGGACAGCAGGCAATGGCATGTTGATAAACGGGGTTAAAAGTCAGGTTGTGAGTTTCACAAATAGGAAATGTCCTCTCAGTTTTAATTACTACGTTGATGGGGTGAAAGTTCCTTTTGGGGATCATTGTAAGTATCTAGGGGTTAATATAAGGAAAGATTTTCATTGGGGTAATCACATAAATGGGATTGTAAGTAAAGGGTATAGATCTCTGCACATGTTTATGAGGGTGTTTAGGGGTTAGTAAGGATGTAAAGGAGAGGGCATATAAGTCTCTGGTAGGACCTCAACTAGAGTATGGTTCCAGTGTATGGGACCCTCACCAGGATTACCTGATTCAAGAACTGGAAAAATCCAAAGAAAAGCAGCCCGATTTGTTCTGGGTGATTTCCGACAAAGGAGTAGCGTTACAAAAAAAGTTTGGGCTGGGAAGACTTGGGAGAAAGAGGACGAGCTGTTCGACTAAGTGGTATGTTCCGAGCTGTCAGCGGAGAGATGTTGTGGAATGACATTAGTAGACGAATGAGTTTGAGTGGCGTTTATAAAAGTAGGAAAGATCACAATATGAAGATAAAGTTGGAATTCAAGTGGACAAACTGGGGCATATATTCATTTATAGGAAGGGGAGTTAGGGATTGGAATAACTTACCAAGGGAGATGTTCAATAAACTTCCAATTTCTTTTGAAATCATTTAGGAAAAGGCTGGGAAAACAACAGATAGGTTATCTGCCACCTGGGCGTCTGCCATAAATGCAGATCAGTATTGATTGATTGATTGATATATGCTGAAAATTTGAAGGTGTTAAGTTGAAGCACACATAGACACATATTACTTTTTTCAGTTCTTGTCCAGATTAGATTGTTCAAACATTCTTTTAGGTTCTGAGAAGGAAGGACGAAACTTTATCTTTCATATTAGATATGTTCAGAAACTCTGAGAGATAAATTTCAACAGTTACTGCCAACAAAGCTACCACACTACAAGAATAATACAAATTTAGTGTGTAGGCCTATATTGCTAGCATGGTATAGCCCTTGTAATGCAGACCCTCCGACAAGAGTGGTGGCATCTGCCGTGTACAGGAAACGACGTATTGTTACGGTGGAGTATATTACGATGCGTGGTGTATGACTTTCAAGGGTGTTTGTGGCAGCAAGAACATTCAGTCCCGGAGCCAAGGGAGTTAACAATTTTATAGGTTAAATTTTTCAATCCGGCCATGAATCGAACTCGGGGCCTTCTGAACCGAAAGCCACTACGCTTACAATTCACCTAAGAAGCCGAACAAAGTAAAATCGGGTCCTCGTCCTGAGGTGTTGCAGCTTTTTTTTCATGCATTATTATGGAGGTAATAACGGCGTATGGTCTTGGGAGAGACCTGTTGCAGGTCTTTCGAATTGAATCCCATAGGCGACATGCGTGTCGTGAGGATGGGGCCCTACTTGTACTGAATTTTAATGCTGAAGACGGCACAGACACTCCAGTCCTCGAGTAAGAATAATTAACCAATTAAGGTTAAAATCTCCTACCGGGACCCCTTGGACCAAAGGCCAGCACACTAACCATGGAGCTGGAGTCAATGGAGGTGAGCCGCGTGGACAACTTTAACCACATTCCAGCCATCCTGCTATTCTTAGCTATCTGGCAGTACCAGGAAGAGAAACTCGAGCCTCGGAGGAAGGGAATTAACAGCGCTAACCGTTATGCTACGGAGGCGGACACTATAAGAATGAGCGGGGGCGTCAAATTGTGCACACTAACAAACATTCTCATTTTTAATGCATTCCATGGAATAAAACTTCGGAATATGATTTTTAACATAATAAGTCATCCAAGACAATACAATAACAACTAGTTCGAAAATTTCATCCCTGACTTCGGTATTGGCCCCCTTACGTGAAAAGTTACAACGCCCTGAAGTATTCAGGCAATCTATGACTTTCGAACAACCTACGCATGCTATGAGGTAGGAGAGATTTTGATCTAGTGTTCTATGCCATCTTTTATCAGGTGATGTACTATGAACTGTCTACAGAATCGCACGTACCACTGTGGTGCCACGAAAGGACTACTTCTCCCATACAACATATTTTGTAAGTTACCAGCAGGGAAGCATAATTGAACGTCACCGAATGAAAATATTTTACCAAAATATATTGAAAGTATTCAGTCTCTTTAGCCTTTCTTCTTAATCTGTTTACCGTCCAGTAGGAAACCACGGGAAACCACTTCGAGGATGGCTGATGTGGGAATCGAACCCTTCTACTCAGTTGACCTGCCGAGGCTGAGTGGACCCCGCTCCAGTCCTTGTGCCTCGTTTGAAATTTCATGTTAGAGCCGGGAATCGAACCGGGGCCTCCCGGGGTAGCAGATAGTCACACTAACCCAACACCTCAGAGGCGGGATTTAGCCTTTTTCAATCGTGAAATTTATTTATTGCAAATGAAGGTACATACTTCCCCTAGTGCTCTGTGACTGCATTGTACTGCAAATGAAGCTTGCAATGCTGCCTCAACGTTGACACTATATTTTTGGGGATTACTTCACGCTCCACCTCGCAGTAAGGCGGCCATAACCGTGAAATGTGTTCATGATAACAGTGATAATTCTCTGAAGTGGTTACACTGAATTAGTGGAGAAGAATAAAACAGCTCATTAAATGCAATCTGTTGTCGTAGTTAGCAGATGTTAGTTTATTTTGTAAATCCTCTCTAATCTTGTGTCAATAAAAACGCTTTTCACATTCAGGCACAGGCTGTATATTTAGTGGACGCGTGTATGACATTAAGTGATTGCCCACACTGCAGCATCGACGTGTGTTTACCACTTCACTGAGCAGCTCCGTCCTGCATTAGTACACCAGAAAACAAAATCGGGACTTCACCATTTATTGAACTGGAATGTAGCTCATGAGCATGTCCCAGTCTAAATATCAGTAAGGAATTTGTAGTGTACAGAGAGGCTGAATTATTACACTACACAACAACCATCACAGAAACACGTAATAGTACGAGGGCTGATTTACAGCCTCCGATGGGTTATAAAAAAAGACACATTGACATAAAAAAATGATTTTATCACTAAAAGTTTAGTAGTGTCATACTCATTTTTCAACATAATAGCCAAAATGATTTAGGCATTTGTCGTATCGTGACACCAGCTTTCCGGTGCCATCTGCAAAGAAGTCTGCCGCCAGTGAGGTAATGTGCATCTCGACAGTCTCCTGATGTTCTTCGTTAGTACCCCACAGATGGAGGTTTACGACCAGTGAACTTTCTACAGCAATCCCAGACATTTCAAGGTCTTCTGTGTAAACAATTGTGACTCAGTACTTCGGATACTGGAAACTTTGTTCACGTTGGGTCCCAACAATGTTGACTGACGATCACAAAACTCAGCGAATGGCGTCTTCTAACGCGTTACCATAGTGAGGAGGAAGAGTTCGTAAACTCTATCGTTACTGGTGATAAAACTTGGGTCCTGTATGACACTCCAGAAACCAAAGAACAGTCTAAGCAGTGGAGGCATCCTTCTTCTCCAAACAAGCCAAATACGTTTAAACCGGGCGAGCTGGCCGTGCGGTTAGGGCTGCGAAGCTGTGAGCTCGCATCCGGGAGATAGTGGGTCCGAATCCCGCTGTCGGCAGCCCTGAAGATGGTTTACCCTGGTTTCCCATTTTCACACCAGGCAAATGCCGGGGGTGTACCTTAATTACACGGCCACTTCCTTCCCATTTCTAGGCCGTTCCTGCCCCGTCGTCGCCATAAGACCTATCTGTGTCGGTGCGACGTAGAGGAAAAAACAAACAGAAAAAAGTTTAAACTGACACTGAGGAACTGGAAAACCATGGCTGCCGTTCTTTGGGACCATAAAGGTGTCTTGTTGGAGGACTTCATGGAGCAGGAGGGTGTCCAGACGCGCATTACCTCACTGGCGGTAGATTTATTTGCAGAGGGATCGGAAAGCTGGTGTCACGATACGACAAATGCCAAAATCATTTTGGTGATTATACGGAAAAATAAGTATGAACATTCTAAATTTTAGTGAAAAAATCATTTTGTTGTATCAATGCCCGGTCTAGAAAGCCAAGAATGACGGCCGAGAGAATTCGTCGTGCTGACCACACGACATCTCGTAATCTGCAGGCCTTCGGGCTGAGCAGCGGTCGCTTGGTAGGCCAAGGCCCTTCAAGGGCTGTAGTGCCAGGGGGTTTGGTTTGGTTTGGTTTGTATCAATGTATCATTTTTATAGCCCATCGGAGGTTGAAGGAAAAACAGCCTTAATAATTATATCCCTCCACGTATGGTTGGCGTAGGAAGGGCATCCGGCCGTGAAACAGTGCCAAATCCTAACGTGCGACACGGGTCGCACCCGCGACCCTATATGTGTGGGTAAAAAGTGATGGAAGAAAAAGAAGAAGTAGTAGAAGAATAAGAATAAGAAGCGTGGCTCACCTATTCACTTCATACATGTCCGGCTACTTAGCTGAATGGTCACTATAATTGTCTTCGGTTCAGGGGGTCCAGAGTTCGATTCTCAGACTAGTTGGGGATTTTAATATCAAATAGTTTTCTTGGCTCGGGGACTGGAAGTTTGTGCAGTTCCCAACATCCCTGCAATTCATACAACACTATTCTCCACTACAATAACATGCAGCTTCCCATACACGGCAGATGCCGCCCACCGTCGTCGGAGGGGCTGACTTACAACGGCTGCGCCAGACTAGTAATAGCCACATGAATTATTATTATTATTATTGTTGTTGTTGTTGTACTGGAGGTACACCAGCTCCGTACATTTAAAACGAGCGCCTTTTAGAAGGTCATCTCTAATACGAACTGTAAAACCTCTAGTGGAAGAAGTTTGAACGTTTGTCGTCAGATGTCTCTACTGTCGATTTATGTGTTCTCTGGTGAGAGGATGGGCAATTATTTTTCTAAGAAATTTGTAATTTTGAGGTTTTCTGCACTGAAGTATTGTAAATTCTTTTTTGTGTTCTTAGGTTATTAGCACTGCATACCTTCTTCTTCTAAATATTCGACCAGTCGGGAATTTTTGATATTTATTTGATTATCCAATGGGATTTGTGGGTGTGTCCGGGGCATTGGCCGCTATAGAAGCTGGGACATTTTTCGGCCAGGTTGTCTTTTGATCGCTCCAGTCCAGCAGTAGAGTATGTTAGTACAGGAAGCAGGTGAGGGCTTGCCTCGTCCAGATCCGCAAGGTCCACCAGCTCAAGGTAATGGGAGACATCTTTTAACCATGTAATGTCACTGAAAGCTAACTCGAGGGGAAGGTTTCAAAATTATTTCTTAATGTGATCTTGCCAGGTATTTTTTGCTATTTGCTTTACGTCGCTCCGACACAGGTAGGTCTTATGGCGACGATGGAGTACGAAAGGCCTAGGAGTGGGAAAGAAGCGGCCGTGGCTTTAATTAAGGTACAGCCCCAGCATTTGGCTGGTGTGAAAGTGGGAAACCACGGAAAACCATCTTCAAGGCTGCCGACAATGGGGTTCGAACCCACTATCTTCCGGATGCAAGCTTACAGCTGTACGCCCCTAACCGCACGGCCACCTCGCCCGGTGATAAAAATTTCCATTCTGGTTTAAGATCTTAATCTAACTTTGGGAATAAAGAGTGGAAACCCTATTATATTCCCCTTCAACTTGGTCTTGAGGTGACTATGATTTCGTAAACTTTAAAATTTATCTCTGCTTTGTAATTTAAAACTTTCTCTCCATCTAGTCACCTCCGTAGTATAGGCTTAGCCTCTGTAATTTTGGGCCATCAGCCCACATAGGGTTTTAAGAATTCTCTAGTGAATATCAAAGGAGTGCAAGTGTTCGTCTCCTAACTTTTTGATTTTCGCCCAATAACTTGAACCTTTTCTTTTTCACTTATGTCATGTAGGGTAGGCGCTTACTGCCTCTGCCGATGTTTCACTATTTAAATGTAACTTAGACTGTCGAGCGTATAGGACAGTGGAAACTGGTTGTTGTTAACCTAAAGTAAAAGTTGAATTGTACCTTTGGAATGCTGGAATCTTGTAAATATTGGGGAGTGGTCTCCTAGAGCAGGGCCTCTCAAATGCTCAAAATCTCACGCGTACATATCGAGGCGCAGATACTCCGTGCACTGTGCATCGTTCCGACTCGACTCAACGCGGCTTGACTCGGATGGTGTAGTGCTCTGAGAGCGACGAAGCGTTCGGTGATAGACGGCTTGTTTATCAGTGAAATAGATAAGCGCAAGACAACAACATAATAATGGAGCAACCTATTTTAAAGAAAGCAAAGACTTCTGAAAGCCCATTTCAATCGAACTGGGAACTTTCGTATTTCTTTGTCAGTCGTGACGATAAAGCCAAATGCTTAATCCGTGGGACAATAATTATGTGATAAGTTCATCAAACAGATCTATTTTCCAATACAAATTCTACGAGAATTTTTTGAAGGAAGATTTTCCTAAGCTGCATCGAGAAGGAGCTAAGATTATTTCTATGTTTGGATCCACACGCATATGCGAAAGGTATTTTTTTCTGCTTAGACTTGTACGAAAACTAGATTGCGTGCGAGTAGGCCTATTTCTGATTGTATTTTAAAGAAGGCTCTCAAATTGCTGTCAGCCGGTCTCTTGTTGCAGGCATAACTGCTATCATTGAAAAGATAAACGAAAAGAAGAGCTAGAGAAGATAAGTTGTCTGCTCAAACCAAATTGAAAGAAGAGTGTTTTAACTAGTGATGGGCGAATGATACGGAAGTTCGAGCAGGCTCGAGTCGGCCCGATACGCAACGTAGGCTCGATGCCGTATCGAACCTGTTCGAACGGTCAGGCGACACCACACATCGACTAAGCGGAGCGCGGACGGACCATTCGTCATATTAGATTACTACTAGGTACACTCAGTATATGAATGTGTGGGGGTTGGTGAACACAACGTTCTCAGTGAACGGAAAGAGCATTTGTTTAAGTCTTTCTGGCAGTACGAACAACAATATTTATTTCGTTAATATGTACCTGTGCATTTTACATTTTGTCCGCTCTCCAGAAATGCGTTTCTGTATAACTTTGTCGTGTTTTGCAGGCTTAATGTTGTTAATAATTATTTTCAAGTACCGATTGTTAACATGTTTATCGTATGCTACGAGCTATTATTTTATCATTAATAATTAGTAATAAATTTTTTTTTGCCATTGGCTTTACTTCGCACCGACACAGATAGGTCTTATGGCGACGATGGGACAGGAAAGTGCTAGGACTGGGAAGGAAGCGGCCGTGGCATTAATTAAGGTACAGCCCCAGTATTTGCCTGGTGTGAAAATGGGAAACCACGGAAAACCATCTTCAGGGTTGCCGACAGTGGGGGTCGAACCCACTATATACCAGTAATACATTATTATGTCCGCCTCTGTGGTGTAGTGGTTAGTGTGATTATCTGCTACCCCCGGAGGCCCGGGTTCGATTCCCGGCTCTGCCTCGAAATTCGAAAAGTGGCACGAGGGCTGGAACGGGGTCCACTCAGCCTCGGGAGGTCAACTGAGTAGAGGTGGGTTCGATTCCCACCTCAATCATCCTCGAAGTGGTTTTCCGTGGTTTCCCACTTCTCCTCCAGGCTATTGCCGTGATGGTACCTAACTTACGGGCACGGCTGCTTCCTTCCCTCTTCCTTGTCTATCCCTTCCAATCTTCCCATTCCCCCGCAAGGCCCCTGTTAAGCATAGCAGGTGAGGCCGCCTGGGCGAGGTACTGGTCATCCTCCCAGTTGTATCCCCCGACCCGATGTCTGAAGCTCCAGGACTCTGCCCTTGGGGCGGTAGATGTGGGATCCCTCGCTGAGTTCGAGGGGAAAACCGACGCTGGAGGGTATGCAGATTAAGAAAGAAAGAAAATACATTATTATAATAGACAAATGTGTTATTACTTCAGACAGAGCAGACAATGGCCGGCAGAAAAAGGTCATGGACTTGGGACTACTTTGAAGAGCTTCCAGACAAACGAGTAAAATGCACACGATGTAATAAAATATTACAAAACGTTAATAAAAATACATCGACGATGATAAGACACTTAAAGATTCATAATCTTCGTCCTTCGTCGAATGACACCATTTCAAATGAGGGGGAGACACCTCCACATAAGCGACGTCGACATATGCAGGTAAAATATTTTTAATAGGTTCCGTTTTGTTTTTCATGAATAGCACAGTGGACGGCTGCTCGCATTAGACTGGTGAAAGGCTCAGAATGTCCGCCTAGACAGGGTCTGCATAGTTACTCTACTGTTGAGGTATACAGTTTATACCGATTTTACGTGCGTAAGCATTACGTTATGAAACCATCAATTTATTCATTGATTGGCAATTAGTCCGCCTCTGTGGTGTAGTGCTTAGTGTGATTAGCTGCCACCCCCGGAGGTCCGGGTTCGATTCCCGGCTCTGCCATGAAATTTGAAAAGTGGTGCCAGAACTGGAACGGGGTCTACTCAGCCTCTGGATGTCAACTGAGTAGAGGTGGGTTGGATTCCCATCTCAATCATCCTCGAAGTGGTTTTCCGTGGTTCCCCACTTCTCCTCCAGGCTATTGCCGTGATGGTACCTAACTTACGGGCACGGCCGCTTCCTTCCCTCTTCCTTGTCTATCCCTTCCAATCTTCCCATTCTCACACAGGGCCCCTGTTCAGCATAACAGGAGAGGCCGCCTGGGCAAGGTACTGGTCATCCTCCCCAGTTGTATCCACCGACCCAGAGTCTGAAGCTCCAGGACACTGCCCTTGAGGCGGTGTAGGTAGGATCCTTCGCTACGTCCGAGGGAACAACCGTCCCTGGAGGGTAAACAGATTAAGACGAAGAAGAAGATGGGCAATTGAAGAAAACGATACCGAAAACCGAAAAAGTCGCGAGTGGGCCGTAAAGCCAATAACGAACAATGGAGTTCTTTACTTTTATGGTCATGGCCCCAAACAGGAAATAAACACCCCTTACATCCTCGCTTTAAAGCGCTGGGGATATCGGGCTAGAAAAATATAAGGGCCAGGAAAGAATAATAATTTTATTGGCTTTACGTCCCAGTAACAACTTTTTCGGTTTTCGGACATGCCAAGGTGTCGGAAGTTAGTCCCGGAGGAGTTCTTTTGCGTACCATTGAATCTACCGATTTTTTTTACGGAGGGCCCCCGTAGCCCGCTCCCCCGCTGTGACCATCGACTCAATCTACATGGCCTCCGACATGCTATTAATTTCTAAGAAGAAAGAGATAGCAGGGAAGAGTGGGAAGTGATACAAGGAGTATCTGCCGGTTTCTGAGTTAGACTCGCTACCACGGCAAGAGTTTATAATGGTTGGGTAGTTATAAGGTGTGGTATTGAAGGGTCAGGGAAAAACCACATAGGCAGAAAGAGAAATAGCCTACATATAAAACCTGACATCTTGTGATAGCACATGCAAGGAGGTGGGCTGGAAGAGTCTAGAGGTTGTGTTAGTTAGGAAGATGTGTCATGCAATCATAACCATTTCCTTGCCATTGTCTGTTATTATGGGTATCAGTCCTTCTTGTCACTGCCGGGTCGGCTCGGGTCCACTGGCGTATGGGCTCTGGGCCACAGTTTCGTCCCTTTGTCCAGCAGCCAGTGGTCCCTGGTGCCAAGTCTCCGTTTGGAGAGGGGGATAAGAGCCAAGCCTTACTTGGTGCAAGGGGCTGTCTTCTTCTTACGCCTGGCGATGTCCCTCTGTGCGGTGTTGTTGGAACACACTTGCCACTGCAGATCAGCAACAATGCTAAGTTTAATAGTAACAGTAGGTACACTATATATATGTACAGGTGTTCGTTGGAGTGCCGGCTGCTTGCCTGCTCTCACTCATGTCCAGTGTACTACCTAAATAATAGTGAGATAACACAAACACATAAATAAGTATATTAGTACTGCTGTCTTCGTTATAGGGCGCGGGCTGGCGTTCCTCTCCCGTGTCTCTTTCGGGGGGCGGAGGTGGATTGGTTCGTTCTTGGCCATCTGGCTGCGTTGCCGTCGTCTTCTCACGTTGTTTCTTACCATCGTTCCTCACCTGGTCCCTGGGATAAAGACAGCTGTAATCAAAGGTGCATATTTACATATTTACATAAGTACATTTTGTCTGCAGTGTGTGGGTTTATGTGTTGTCTAGGTGTCAGCTTGGGGAGGGGGCCAGCTATCGGCCCCTCGCCCCCCCAACGCTGTGGCTGAACAGAATGTGTTTCGGTGTGGGGTACTTGGTATAAAGATCGACGTCGTAGCGTCCGATCCCTCTTACTAGCGGGTTGATCTTATTGCCCCATGACTTTGTGTACATTATTAGTGTTTGCTTACGTATGTGGCGCCTTATCGAGGTGACTTTCACAATATCGCGTAGTTGGCGTATTGGTGTGTCGAAAGGGAGTCTGGCCGCTGCTCGAATGCATTTATTTTGTATTTGTTCTAGCTTATCCAGGTTCGTCTTTGCAGTGAACCTCCACGCTGGGGCTGCATACATGATTATTGGCCTAATTAAGGCCTTATACATGTTTATGGCTACGTTTGTGTTTATACTGGACTTTTTTGTTCAGTATAGGGTATAGCTGGCTGAGTCTAATGTGAGCTTTCCTTTGGATATCTTTGATATGGTATAGCATGGTGAGCTTTCTGTCTAGGACTACTCCGATGTATCTGGCTTTGTCGTGCCATGCTATATCTTTGTTGAAAAGCTTTACCGGTTTTATGTTGGCTGGCCTGCGTGTTCGTCTGTTCTTCCTAGTGAACAGCATGGCTTGGCATTTGTCAACATTGACCTTGATGCGCCATTTCGTTAGCCATCCATGGCTCGAGAGTTCGTAGCGCGTCTTGTAGCCTCTTCCGAGTGCACGCTAGTTGAGGGTGTGTGACTGTGATAGCAGTGTTGTCGGCGTAGAGGTGTGTGGTAGTGAGTTCCGTAGCCGGCATGTCATTTGTATATAGGACGAAGAGGATTGGGCCAATAAGGGACCCTTGGGCTACGCCCACTCTAATCCTTCGCGTGCTTGACAGCGTGTTCTGTACGTCTACTTGGAACTCTCGGCCCTCCAGATAGGATTTGATTAGCCTTATATAGCCTGGGTGGAATTCGAGGTCTATTAGTTTCGCTAGTAAGCCTTCGTGCCAGACTTTGTCAAATGCTTTCTGGATATCAAGGAAAACCGAACCTGTGTCCCTTCGTTTATTGAAACCTATGGTCGCTTGTTCTATGAATCGCGTGAGCAGTTGTGGGGCTGAATGCCCGTTCCTGAAGCCAAATTGCTCGTTGCGAATTATTCCTCCTTCCTTGATATGCCCTATTAACCTTTTCAGTAGTATCTTCTCGAATACTTTACTGAGGGCATCCAGGAGGCTGATAGGCCTGTAATTATTTGGGTCTGACTTGTCCTTGCCTGGTTTTCCAAATACGAGTATCCTAGCACTTTTCCATTGTTCAGGGTAGTACTGGAGTCTGAACATTGCATTGAAGATGCTGGTTAGTAGTGTTAGGGCTTTGTGTGTTAATTTCTTAATTATAATATTCTGTATCTCGTCTGGGCCAGGTGCCTTCTTGGGGTTAAGATGACCTATAATCCACTTAATTTCGCGGATGCTTGTCCTCTTAACCTCCGACTTAGGTGAGTTTTCGAGGAACTCAGCTACCTTTGCCTCGGTTTGCCTGGTGAAGGTAGGGTCAGATGGTATTTCGTTCGGAGTGAATGCCGCTTCGATCGAGTCCGCTATGACTTCCGCTTTATCACGGTTCTCATATACCGGGCCGTTTGGTCCCTTAATAGTAGGGATGCTGTGTGTTTCTCGAGTGAAGTGTCTCGCTAAGTTCCACACAGGCCTGGTGTTTGTGTCGAATAGGCGGAGTTTGTTGTTCCATTCACGCGACCTGCATTCCTGTAATTTTGTTTGTATTTCTGCGTTAAGTTCATTTTTCATAATTCGGTCGTAGCCTCTATGGTGTCGCGCCCAGTTGCGTCTGTGGCTGTTGCGCTGGCGTATTAGTTCCTTAATGTGGGCTGGGATTTCGAAATATGGGTGTTCTTTGTGTTTGCTTTCTGGTATGCTCGCTGCTGCGGCTGCCTGTATTGCTTCTACTAGGGTTTTGACCACTTCGTCAAATTGGGCTGTGCTGTCTAATAGCATGCCTTCGCTTCCCTGTAGGAGTGTGTCTAGTTTGTGTTCGAATTTGCCCCATTTGGCTGCTTTATAGTTAAGCTTATGCTTGGGGTTGTTTTCATATTCCTCTGGGGTCGCATTTAGTGTAAATATCACTGGTTGGTGCCTCAACCCAAGGTCGTTCACTAACGTTATGCTATGCCTTTGAGGAATATGTCGCAGTAGGGCTATGTCTAGTATGTCATCGACCTGCTCGTTTGGCGCCAGGAACGTGGGTTCGCTGTGGGCTGTTACCACATAGTCCTGGGATAGCATGTGGTTGTACAGCTTTGTGCCTTCTGAGTTAGGTCTCAGCCCCAGCTGGCGTGTTTCGAATTCAGGTGTCCTCCTAGGATCGTGTTTCGATTTAGCCTTAGTACTGCGTCTATGTCTTGTGTGTTCAGGCTTTTCGGTCTGGAGTATGCCGCTATGACATTTATGAGTGTTCCTCGTACTGGCATGGCAATTCCACATGCCTCCAGTTCGACCAGCTCTGGCATGTCCACCTCTATATGTTTGATGTCTTTTCTTACCAGAACTGCCACCCCTCCAACTCCGTTGGCCTTATCGCTTCTGTGTATTTTGTAGCCTCTTATGTTGAACTTCTTCCCCGGTGGGAGGAACGTTTCTGTCAGGAGTGCTACATGAATAGTGTTCGCGACCAGGAAGGGTTCGAGTTCGTATTTTCTGGACCTGACGCCCTGACAGTTCCGTATTAGTACCCGAAGCCCTTGCGTGTTGTTGGTGTTATTGCTATCGTTATTGTTGTTATTATTATAATCATCCTCGTTGGATTGTTCAGCCATCTTGGGTTAGGAGATCGGAGATCGCGTTCGCCAGGTCCCCTAGCCATGGGATTGATAGGGTCGTGGCCAGCAATTTGGCTATCATAACTCCAATGGTTATGATTTCAGTTAGGTTCAGGTTCGGGAAGACGTTTTTCAGTATTTCGAATATCTTTCCCCTGAACACCTTTCCTGCCATGTTCCCCTCTGGCTGTTGCACCTGTGTTAGTGGTTTAGGTGTAGATGGTGAGATGGTAGTGTCTGGCATGGTGTTGGGGGCGGGCGCTGGGGGAGGTAGTGCGGATGTCATTTTACTAGTGGCAGGATCTCTGCTGGGGGGGGGGTGAGCTATCCTGGGGCGGGCCCTGTGGCAGCTCGGGGGGAGCTTGCGCGGAACTTAACCTGCCTTTGATTCTTTGCATGGTGCTGGGCCTTCTTTCCATTTGGGTTGGAGTTCTTGGTTTGGACGGAGGTAGGGGCTGACTGGGCTGAGGGCCCGGGATTGTGTTTGTCCTCCTTCCGTGTAGGTTTAAAGTTCAATAGTCCTCCGCCTGATGGGCGCTGGTTGCCTGAAGGGCCTTGATTTTGGCCCTTTGTGCCTGGAGGGCCTGTAGGACCTGAAGGGTCCTTTATGCCTGAGGGGACTGATTTCCTTGTGCGTGAGGCGCCTATGCCTGACGGGCCTGCTTGGGCTTTAGGGTCGCCACGCTTATTACCCTTTGACCCTTTGCCTTGAAAGGCGGCTTCGAAGTCCCTGCGGCTGGGACAGTCCTTAAAATTAGCCGCGTGTTTCCTTCCGCAGTTGGCGCACTTAGAGTACGCGGGGTCGCTGCCGTGGGGGCAGTCGCGGGACAAGTGGGAGGCGGCGCATCGGCGGCATCTGGGCTCCAGCCGGCACGCCGCACCTGGATGGTCATGCCTCTGACACACTCCATATTGGGGGCCAGTGGCTGGGGGGCTCGACCGACACCAGCATGTTCGCGAGCATCCGTATTTTCCGTAGATTATCCGCTCCTGGGGTGTCCGCCACGGCAACTAGGAATAGGTTGCCTTTGGCTGGCCTATTCCCTGTTCGCATCCGCACTACGGAGAATGCGGGGATATCCTGTGCTTTCAATGCAAGCTGGATTTCGTCCGCATTACTTCCGTTAATGGGGGTCCTCACTACGAACCGCTTCATAGTGCTGTTGGGCAATACTTTTACAAAATTAATATTCAGCCCTTTTAGCACCTCGATAGCGGTTTCGTAGCTCTCAAAGCTCGACATTTGTAGCCGGATCGCTTCATGTGCGTCTACTCTCGGCCTAGAGAAATAATAATATCTCTGTTCATGCGGCAGCTTTTTGAGGAGCTCCATTTCGAGTGTCTTGGTGTCTTTGGTGTAAACCGTAAGAGGAGGGTGGTTGACCCCTTATGGGTGATTGGTTTTGTTGATTGAGGTGGGCTCTGACGAGTCTGCCTCTTGTGTGTAGTACGCTGTGGCTGGGTTGAGCCGATAGATATTTCAGTGCTGCTATCCGCTCGGGTACTTGGCTTGCGTGTCCCGACTTTCTGGGCCTTGCGGCTCAGGGGCTGAGCTACTTTGCCTTTCCCCTTCCCCCTCTTCCTCCCTGAAGTCGTTCCCCTGATTTCCCGGCTGTGTGGCTGGGACCACGGGTTCGGTCACCCCGTGCTCGCGGAGTTCCTCTCCCTCAGAGCTTTCGGACTCGGCCTCCCAGGAGGTACCTGATAGGTCCACCACCAGTCTGGCCTCGTCCGAGTCTGAGTTGCTCGCTCGCATGGGTGGGGGTTGGACTTTATTTGGCGTCATCCGCTGAGTCCGTTTCTTCTTCTCGTTCTTTCCCTTGTGCGCTGTTGCCTCTGCGCTCAGGTTGGCGGAACTGGGTCCCGTTTTCCCGACGTCCGGCTGGCTGACCACTGGGTCGGGTTTGAGGGTTCGGTTTGTATTGGGGGGAGAGGTAGCTACCCGTTCGTGTTGCTCCTCAGTCGCTGGCTCAGCGGAGCCATGCGACTGTTCCTTCCCGTGTGCAGGTTCTGGTACTTCGGGCTTTAGCCTCGGTTCTCGTTCGCCCGCACACCGCGTCACGCACTGCATTTCGCTTTCCAGGCTCCACCAGCTCTTATTCCGGGGGTCAGCTCTGCGACTGCCTGGCCCAGTGGGGAGCGGCTGCACTGGTATATGCGACCTAGCAGCTGCTGACGGGGTGGTAATAGGAGATGTCGTGGTGATGGTCGTGTTTGTGGTAGTGGTGCACGCATAGTTCTGTAGGGAGTGCCTCGTAAGGTAAACTTCTCCCGTCAGGTTTAGCAGCTGCGAGTCAGGGGTGAAGTCTGCTCGCTGCCCCTCCGGCGGGTTCCGTTCACTGGTCACGGAGCACGTGAGACGGTGAGTCACCCCCAGCTCTCGCTCGGCCGGGTCATTGACCGGAACGAAGGCCGGTAGCGACATGCTATGCGCGCTTGGTGCATGTGGCCCTAGTGAGAGTTCTAACATATTATCTATTAATATGTTACGGTGTACAGGTAGGGGGTTGCACCGTCCTGTCTTCGTGAGAGTAGGTGGCGAGGGACGGTGCAGTGAGAACTGCACTTTACCCTCCGCTGGTGAGTTGGTGGCCTCTGAGTGGTCGGGGTGCCGTGATAACGGCTTCCCCTCACTCGCCGTCAGCTCTCGATGATCGACGTGTGTCTGTATGGTACCAGGCTCATTGACAAATTGCTCTTTCGAAAAATTGCTCTTTTTGAAAGAATGAGCCTGGTCCTGTGTGTGTACGTGCGGACATCTAAATCGAGCTAGTGGACGCGGGATGATCCGTTGTTAAGCAGGTCCCTGGGCCACAGATTCCCTATCTAATCCTAGGTACCGAGAAGCGGTAACCGGTTGGGGCAGGTAGTGTAGTTTCTCGAAGTCTTGAAGGTCTCGGTGAGAGGAAAGGGACAGCGGAGCGATAGGCACGTATGTCCTCTCGCTAGCGCAGTCGAACTCGTCCTCATTGAATCTACCGATACGTGGTTGAAGTATTTGAGCTAGTGATGGGCAAACGATACCCGCGTTCGAGCGGGATCGGGCCGACCCGATACGCGCCGAGGTTCGAGCCAGTTCGAAGCAGCTCGAGCAGTCAGGTGACCAAACAGGCTCGATCCTCGGCACGTATCGGGTCGGCTCGATCCTGCTCGAACACGGCTATCGTTCGCCCATCACTAGCTATAGCCCGAATTAGACTCCGCCTTCGGTCACCTGACTGCACGAGCTTGCTTCGAACGGGCTCGAACCTCGGCGCGTATCGGGTCGGCTCGATCCTGCTCGAACATGGGTATCGTTCGCCCATCACTAGCTGTAGCCCGAGTCAGACTCCGCCTTCGGTCACGTGACTGCACGAGCTTGCTTCGAACAGGCTCGAACCTCGGCGCGTATCGGGTCGGCTCGATCCTGCTCGAACACGGGTATCGTTCGCCCATCACTAGCTGTAGCCCGAGTCAACTGCGCCTTCGGTCACGTGACTGCACGAGCTTGCTTCGAACAGGCTCGAACCTCGGCGCGTATCGGGTCGGCTCGATCCTGCTCGAACACGGGTATCGTTCGCCCAACACTAGCTGTAGCCCGAGTCAACTGCGCCTTCGGTCACGTGACTGCTCGAACTTGCTTCGAACAGGCTCGAACCTCGGCACGTATCGGGTCGGCTCGATCCCGCTCGAACATGGGTATCGTTTGCCCATCACTACTGATAAAGAAGGTGCATGTTTTCACATATTACTACATTCAGTCATTGATGTATATCTTATGGGGAATAAAGATTGCCCAAAAAATTGGAAGGCTTAGATTATGATAATATGCAATGAAAAGGACAAAGCATGTATCCGTAATATTCCCCGCGTATTAACAGAAGTATTTCCTCCCAAGGCAGTACTTGTGTGCCTTGTAACAACTGTATGTTTGGCGCAACATTATGAATAAAAACTGAACCAAACCCCATGGCGCAACAGCCCCGAAGGGCCATGGCCTACCAAGCCTCCGCTGCTCAGGCCGAATGTCTGCAGATTACGAGGTGTCGTGTGGTCAGCACTACAGATCCTCTCGTCTGTTATTCTTGGCTTTCTAGGCCGTGCAAAATTATGAATACAGTAATATTATTGATACATTGTCATGCTTTGGGCGGCTAAGACAGCTGTGCAGCGTGGCAGGCGATGTTTTCCTTCTGTCCTCAATGTTCGGTGGTTTGAATCCACTCCTTGGGAGAGAATCACCTTTTTTGCTCGCATAGAAGAATTTGAGTAAGAAAGGATTGCCATTTCTCTTTTTTGCTAGTTGCTTTACGTCGCACCGACGATGGGACAGTAAAGGGCTAGGAGTGGGAAGGAAGCGGCCGTGGCTTTAATTAAGGTACAGCTCCAGCATTTGCCTGGTGTGAAAATGGGAAACCACGGAAAACCATTTTCAGGGCTGCCGACAGTGGGGTTCGAACCTACTATCTCCCGAATACTGGATACTGGCCACACTTAAGCGACTGCAGCTATCGAGCTCGGTGGATTGACATCTCATCAATCGTGTACACAAATACATGTATCATGTATAAATATTATTATGCAGCAATGTTACTGTCTGATTGGCTGAAATATATATGAAAATCAAAAGTGAATCAAGATTTCAAGCTGTATCCTTTACCATAATTCAGGTCAATCGGTCCGGTAATTTTGGAGCCCATCTGGAACAAATAAATCAAGAAAACATCTCATGGTGTTAAAAATCCTGACCCTGCCGGGTATAGAACCCGGGACCCTTGTGACCAAAGGCCAACAATAAAATATCATACATTTTTAGTCTTATAACCATTCAAATATGTAACTATTACGACACGTTTAATGGTTTCCTTTTTCTGTATTTATACGGCCCAAACAACCCATTTTAGTAGACAGTTGGTTTATTCGGAAGGAGACATTTGTAACAAATCATCGCACAAACACAAATTTTGATTGTCTCCAATATATAGGTATGGGTCGAAATTATATTATGTACAAAAGACACTGAAGTAACAGTAAAGAGGACGAACCGGTACTGTCCAGCATAATACTCTTACATATCCTTCTCAAGTTTGCTGGGTGTTAGTAACAGCAAGGCCGTAGAATGCGGCGCGTACAAACGCTCGAGCAAAGCTCGAACCTGCTCGAACTCTGACGTCATATTTGCGAGCACATCACTAGTTTTAACACCGGTAACGTTGTCCCATACAACAGTGTCACCGCTCACCGCACAAAAAACATTTCGCAGTGAGGGGAGGATCAGCGGGGAAGGTGGAGAAGGCGAAGACAGGCCGAACGGGTGAGACAGGTGTAGGGGAAGTGGAGTGGGGGTTTGCACTCCGGTCAACCTAGTGAAGTCGTCTCCTGCACCTTGCGCCCGTGCACTGCACGGCGCATGCACCCTGAGAGGCCCTGTCCTAGAGCGTAGTAGTGTGGAGCTAAGGCTCTCTTTCTAATGTTGTAAATTGTGGAGCCCTGTCTCCTTTCTTGGAGCAATTGTGCTTTTGGGAATGGGATAATATTTGAGCTATCTATCTTAACCCTTACTGTACCTGATTTCAAATAATTATTGTTTCTAGAGCTGTCGAGCTCCCCTTATATATTTCCAACTATTATGTGTTATTGTTTAACAATTATTACGATCTGAAAAGAAACAAACATCCTAGGAAAGAAATAAAATTTCAAATTCTAGAATTTTCAATTGAAATTTATATTTTCTCTATCCATCCATTCATGCCCGCACCTTTTTACACCTCTGTAAGCCACGGTATTCCCGGAACAATTATTATTATTATTATTATTATTATTATTATTATTATTATTATTATTATTATTATTATTATTATTATTATTATTATTATTATTATTATTATTATTATTATTATTATTATTATTCTTACGTGAGTAACAAAAAGTAGCACTTGAATGAATATGCAGTGCGTGCTCCGTGTTGTAATGAGCATAGAGGCAGTGATACCAAGTGGCTTTATTTAAGTGGAACTATAGCCTACCCATTACTGGGCGAGTTGGCCGTGCTGTTAGGGCCGCACAGCTGTGAGCTTGCATTTGGGAGATATTGGGTTTGAACCCCACTGCCGGCAGTCCTGAAGATGGTTTTCCGTATTCACAACACAGTTAGTCGCAAGCAGCCACATTTCTGCATCAGATATGTGACACTGACGAAAAGGAATGTTGAGGTGTGCACTTTTTCAAATTGAGCGCTAACGTTGTGAACGCTGAAGACATGGTGAGGGGTTGTTAATATGTTCACTGTCCCCGAAAGCATCAACACGAGGTATGAGGCGTGCATTGCCCTTCTCTTCTTGACCTTCGAGTAATAACTCCTTTTCTTCAGTATCACATGACTGACTGTGAAAATAATTGCATCTCTGGATGTGGCTACCTACGCTCAACTACGTATGGGACAGAAATGGGTATACTTCCATTTAAAAAAAGAAACTTGGTATCAGTTTCTCGGTGCTCGGCATGGGACACATGTTGGACGTTACTTCATGCACTCCTTATCGTCATTCACCTAGGAGAAAATCAGCTATCACTATCTTCATCTAGTGGGAGGTTATCTCAGGTGAAAACCTTAGGTGGGACATAGTGTATATTAAAATACACTGACTGACAGAGCAAATGCAACACCAAGAAGGAGTGGTTCGAAAGGGATGAAAGTTGGGGAAAAAACAGAGACGGCACGAACGAATAATTGATGTTTATTTCAAACCGATATGCAGGTTACACAATGCGGACGGCATCGACTCAGTAGGATGTAGGACCACCGCGAGCGGCGATGCACGCAGAAACACGTCGAGGTACAGAGTCAATAAGAGTGCGGATGGTGTCCTGAGGGATGGTTCTCCATTCTCTGTCAACCATTTGCCACAGTTAGTCGTCCGTACGAGGCTGGGGCAGAGTTTGCAAACGGCGTCCAATGAGATCCCACACGTGTTCGATTGGTGAGAGATCCGGAGAGTACGCTGGCCACGGAAGCATCTGTACACCTCGTAGAACCTGTTGGGAGATGCGAGCAGTGTGTGGGCGGGCATTATCCTGCTGAAACAGAGCATTGGGCAGCCCCTGAAGGTACGGGAGTGCCACCGGCCGCAGCACATGCTGCACGTAGCGGTGGGCATTTAACGTGCCTTGAATACGCACTAGAGGTGACGTGGAATCATACGCAATAGCGCCCCAAACCATGATGCCGCGTTGTCTAGCGGTAGGGCTCTCCACAGTTACTGCCGGATTTGACCTTTCTCCACGCCGACGCCACACTCGTCTGCTGTGACTATCACTGACAGAACAGAAGCGTGGCTCATCGGAGAACACGACGTTCCGCCATTCCCTCATCCAAGTCGCTCTAGCCCGGCACCATGCCAGGCGTGCACGTCTATGCTGTGGAGTCAATGGTAGTCTTCTGAGCGGACGCCGGGAGTGCAGGCCTCCTTCAACCAATCGACGGGAAATTGTTCTGGTCGATATTGGACAGCCAGGGTGTCTTGCACATGCTGAAGAATGGCGGTTGACGTGGCGTGCGGGGCTGCCACCGCTTGGCGGCGGATGCGTCGATCCTCGCGTGCTGACGTCACTCGGGCTGCGCCTGGACCCCTCGCACGCGCCACATGTCCCTGCGCCAACCATCTTCGCCACAGGCGCTGCACCGTGGACACATCCCTATGGGTATCGGCTGCGATTTGACGAAGCGACCAACCTGCCCTTCTCAGCCCGATCACCATACCCCTCGTGAAGTCGTCTGTCTGCTGGAAATGCCTCCGTTGACGGCGGCCTGGCATTCTTAGCTATACACGTGTCCTGTGGAACACGACAACACGTTCTACAATGACTGTCGGCTGAGAAATCACGGTACGAAGTGGGCCATTCGCCAACGCCGTGTCCCATTTATCGTTCGCTACGTTCGCAGCACAGCGGCGCATTTCACATCATGAGCATACCTCAGTGACGTCAGTCTGCCCTGCAATTGGCATAAAGTTCTGACCACTCCTTCTTGGTGTTGCATTTGCTCTGTCAGTCAGTGTAGAATACTCTCTTCGTTTGGTTCTGGACGTTAAAGAGATGACGTAGAACATTTTTTAATATTCACTTAATTTAGTATAAAGCAAATCTCTGATACGAGTAGCGTAGCAGAGGGTGTAGAGGCGTGTTAATTTCACTCGGAAGGCATATGGGTTCGATTCCCGTCAGAAAGTCGAGATATTTAGAAATGGGATGGGTTTCACTCAGCCAACAACAGAATAATGAGTACTAGATTCATTTCTGATGGCAAAGGTAGCGAGACAGAGGCTGACCATTCTATCCCAGGCAGTGCCGAGGTAATGAACGGTCGAAACCTTCACCTTCCTCTCCTCCAGGGGCCTTCATAACCTGTACAGGTCAGGCGGAATTGTTCAGACGGTTAAGGCACTGGCTTTCTGAGGTCAGGTTGGTAGGTTCAATCCTGCCCAGTTTGTTATTTGAACGTGCTCGAATACTTCAGTGTTGTGTCGGTAGTTTTACCGGCACGTAAAAGAACTCCTGCGGGCCAAAATTACGGTACCTCGGCGTCTTCGGAAACCGTAAAACTATTAAAATAAAATAAATTAACCTGTACGGAGATGGGTTGCTATGAAAATGAAGGTGACAAAGAAAGACGGAAAAGGAGGAAAAAAGAACGACAGAAAGAAAATAAAAGAAAGAAATAAAGAAAGGAAGAAAGAAAACTGCAATCAGGGAGTTACTTAGAGGATACTGTCAAATATCTTTCATGTGTACAGAACTGACATCAAGATGTAAGATCGTCTTTCTATTTCACACGAATTGTTTTCGATAACGGATCAACCACTCTTAATACTATTCAAGAGAGCTACTTACAGTATTTCCAGTTTTTACGACTGGACTCAAATTCAACGAAGCGTTGCAGCCGTTGCTCCATTTTCAGGAGGTTTCGGGCATCATTTTACTACGTCTGTGAGTTACGTATGTAATTATATCTTTCTTGTTCTGAATTGATCATAAGTTTAAGAAAGAAGTGGGTATGAACTTGGGAAAGATTAATAGTGGGTTTACACGTGAAACACATTAAGGTGACTCGGAATGTACATTTAGGGTCGCAAAATCAATTTTCTTATTTTAAATCTAAAATTAACTTTGAATCTCGCCTTTAAAATGATATATAAATCATTACTGTGCGCTGAGTGGAAGTATTTTAAAAAATATTTAAAATGCTCATGGCTGAAAATTAGTCAGCTGGTAGACATTATGGCCGATGGTGTTATCTCTAAGGATTCAGAATGAGTATTTCAAATGCAGCTCTTCTCTATTGAAGTCGGTGTTTTGGTAACTGAGAAAAGTACAACCATCCACACAGTCTCTCTCTTGCTGTGATGGAAATAATAAAGCCGATTTTTAGGGACTTCACTCTGATCTGCTGAAAAATGTTTGCACGGACGGACACAAAATCAAACGAGAGTGTAAACAATGTCGCCAGGATTGGGATTCCAAAGACAGTGTTTGTGGGTACTTATGCTCTACACGTCGGAGTATTCGATGCAGTTGCAACATTCCATGAAATAAATGTAACAAGATGTAAGATTTTGGAAAAGCTGGGATTGGGTATTGGGTGTCGAACTGCTGAAACGATGCTACGATGCAACAAGGAATGGCTCCGAAATGCTGACCGAAAGTTCTAGAATTTAACCAAGAGTAGTATAATACAGGGATTCGGCGGCCACCTCCACCTCAGGCTCCCAGAGGCCACCTCCACCTCCACCTCAGCCAGAGGCCTCCCAGATGCCTCCTCCACCTCCACCTCAGCCAGAGGCCTCCCAGAGGTCTCCTCCACCTCCCGCGGGAAATTTGAATTTGTAAACAAAGCCACGTGCTTTTTGACAGCTGTCATCGACAACAACGCATCGCTAACCTCAGTACTGCCATCTTGACGGGCCTAAACCTCAGTAGTGCCAACTTAACCTAACTAGCGCGTGGTAAACAAAGCCACATGCTTTTTGACAGCCACGTGCTTTTTTGACAGCTGTCATCCGCCATCTTTAAACCACAAAGCACTGTGCCGCCCTCTATATCGCAGTAGCTGCAAAATTCGTCACCTGTCATCGGCAGTGCTGCCATCTTGACAGGTCTAAACCTTAGTGCTACCAACTTAACCTAACTAGCGCGAGGTAAACAAAGCCACGTGTTTTTTGACAGCTGTCATCCGCCATCTTTAATCCATAGAGCACAGTGCTGCCCTCTTTAGCTACTTACCTTTGAAATGTGGTGGCGGATAATTTGAAAAATGCTTTTTGACAGCAGCCATCTTGCATCGCAAACCTCAGTGCTGCCCTCTTTAGCTAGATACCTGTGGTGGCAGACAATTCCACGTGACAGCAGCCATCTTTAATCAAGATAGCACCGTGCTGCCCTCTATGTGGTGGCGGCAAATTGAAAAATTCCACGTGCTCTTGTTTGGAAACAAACTCACGTGCTTTTTTTGACAGCTACCATCCACCATCTTTAATCAACAGAGCACAGTGCTGTACTCTTTAGCTAGATACCTTTGAAATGTGGTGGCGGCAATTTGAAAAATTCTATGTGCTCTTTTGGGAAACAAAGCCACGTGCTTTTTTGACAGCTGTCATCCGCCATCTTTAATCAATAGAGCACTGTGCTGCTATCATGCGGGCAATTTCGTTAGCTGTCATCCGCCATCTTTAATCCAGAGAGAACAGTGCTGCACTCTATGTGGTGGCGGTAAATTCTATGTGCTCTTGTTTGGAAACAAATTCACGTGCTATTTTCTGACAGCTGTCATCCGCCATCTTTAATCCAGAGAGAACAGTGCTGCCCTCTATGTGGTGACGGCAAATTCCACGTAGAAACAAAGCCATGTGCTTTTTTGACAGCTGTCATCCGCTATCTTTAATCACCGTGCTGCCCGGTGGCGGCAAATTCCACGTGCTCTTGTTTGGAAACAAAGCCATGTGCAGCTGTCATCCGCCATCTTTAATCACCGTGCTGTCCCCTCTTTAGCTACTTACCTTTGACAGCTGTCATCCGCCATCTTTAATCACCGTGCTGCCCGGTGGCGGCAAATTCCACGTGCTCTTGTTTGGAAACAAAGCCATGTGCTTTTTTTGACAGTTGTCATCCACCATCTTTAATCACCGTGCTGCCCGGTGGCGGCAAATTCCACGTGCTCTTGTTTGGAAACAAAGCCATGTGCTTTTTTTGACAGCTGTCATCCACCATCTTTAAACACCGTGCTACACTCTATGTGGTGGTGGTAAATTCTATGTGCTTTACAAACCTATATGCTTTTCTGACAGCTGTCATCTGCCATCTTTAAGCTGTAAATCCCTCGATTCTCGACAGATTCTTAATCCGAGTTCTTTGACGTCAGGAAGGGCAACTGGTCGAAAACCATAGTGTATGAGGCTAGATACTGCTAGTTTTGCATCAGGGAGGGCGACTAGTCTTAAAAACAAATTCTTGCGATTTAAAATCTTAGTCAGAAAGGGCATCCGGCCGTAAAACAATAGTTCGTGATTTAAAATCTAAGAAGTGCATCCAGCTGTAAATCCCCGATTCCCCGTGTTAGACGTTGTAAAACAGATTCTTAATCCGAGTTGTCAGGAAGGGCAACCGGTCGTAAAACTATGGTGTATGAGGTTAGATACTGCTAGTTTTGCATCAGGAAGGACAACTCAACACATTCATGTGATTTAAACACATTTTTACCCCCAAGAGAATCGAACCCGAGACTACCGGGTGAGAGGCATGCATACTGTAGGCTATAGATTTGTTCTACAGTCCTCGAAGTATCGGCACAGTCATTCTGAGCGAGTTGTGTGGAATGCGTGTGTTAGCTGAAATTGTACACGTATCTTCCGGCTCGACCTTCAACGAGGACACGGCATGCTGATCAGCGGCTTGTAACTCGCGAACGTCTTCTTAGCCGAGTAGCATGTAAGCTCTTAAAACACAGTACTAATTAAGGTTGTAAAATATTCTGAAATAGTCCTCCTCTGTAGTGCAGTAGTTAGTGTGATTAGCTGCTACCCTCGGAGGTCCGAGTTCGATTCCTGGCTCTGCCACGGAATGTGTAGCATTTAGCCTATGTAAGTTCCTAACGTAAAATATCATGATTGTACGGAGAGGTTAAAACACACACAGTGCCTACTCCTATCGAAAGAACCTGCACGGTACCGGCATGTAGGCTTCTCCTGGTGAAGGAGCTTGCACATAGTTTAACGCCTCCTATCAACAGTCCTTACTTAATGCTGGCTTTCTTGCACACCCCGCCTCACACCATAGTTTTACGACCGGCTGCCCTTCCTGACTAGGATTTTAAATCGCAGTATACGTGATAAATTTGTTGTAGCGGGTTTTATAACTAGATATCCCGGTACCGACACATAGCCTACTCCCGCTGAAGAAGCCTGCACAAGGCTTATTGCCTCCATCCGACAAATGAATCACCGTCATGTCTTGTACTCAAAAAATCATTTTCGAAGGAGTCTGCACAAGGTTTAACGTCCCCATCAACAGCCCTTACTTAATGCTGGCTTTCTTGCACACCCCGCCTCTCACCATAGTTTTACGACCGGCTGCCCTTCCTGACTAGGATTTTAAATCGCAGTATACGTGATAAATTTGTTGTAGCGGGTTTTATAACTAGATATCCCGGTACCGACACATAGCCTACTCCCGCTGAAGAAGCCTGCACAAGGCTTATTGCCTCCATCCGACAAATGAATCACCGTCAAGTCTTGTACTCAAAAAATCATTTTCGAAGGAGTCTGCACAAGGTTTAACGTCCCCATCAACAGCCCTTACTTATAGCTAGCTTTTTTGCACACCCCGCCTCACACCATAGCTTTATACGGCCGGTTGCCCTTCCTGACTAGGATTTTAAATCGATATCCCGACATAGCCTACTCCTACCGAAGAAGCCAGCTTAACACCTCCATCCAACAAATGAATCACCCTCAAACACTCTTCAATCATTCTCGCTACTTCGGAAGATAGCGGGTTCGAACTGGAAGCCGTAAATGTTAGGCGAGGGACCTGCGCGATCGTCATTGCATGATCTAGCCGGATGCCCTTCCCGACGGTATAAGTTGCCAGGATTTGAATCGCGTACCCCGACTAGAAGAAGCCTGCACATAGCTTAACGCCTCCATCCGACGAATGAATCACCCTCAAACACTCTTCAATCATTCTCGCTACTTCGGGGATAGCGGGTTCGAACTAGAAGCCGTAAATGCTAGGCGAGGGGCCTGCGCGATCGTCATTACATGATCTAGCTAAATGTAGTTTTAGCCCAATACCTTTAAGTGCCTACAGGTAAGGAATACCGCGGATGTAGCTTAGTACCCTCCCGTTTAAGTCCAGAAGTCGAGGATCGCGCGCTAACTTTCCAAGGCTCGATCCACTGCAGAACTCTTAAATTCTGACACCTCGGCGTCAACAGGAGGTTCGATTCCGGCTTAAATACGTCAGCCTGCGGGACTACAGGAGTGCTCTTGTTGCATAAACACTTCGTTCCGACTGTACTGCAGTTGTCAGCGATTTTCACATCCGCTTGGTAACAAGCAGCATATTTACTCGCCGCAGTCTGCGTGAAGTGCTCACAGTTCTCTGTATGCGTTTATCACGTACACATCTCCCGTCTAAGTACTGTCTGCTGTGAATATTATTCTTCAGCCTTTATCTTAAGGTAAGCTAGAACTGTTAGTTACTGTCTGCAAAGCAACTTCTACGCTAGGTAATAGACATCTACATTCATATATGTTTGTTCTTTTCTTTTTAGGTACCGTTCGAGTTACAGGCTTGAAAGTACGCATTTTATTCATCCGAGTAACAGTCTGCAGCACATGCATTTTTAAGGTATGTTTTCGAACTTTGAGTTGTAAAGATAACTAGGCTAGCTGATACACCCTACACTACATTCATATATGTTTGTTCTTTTCTTTTTTAGGTACCGTTCGAGTTACAGGCTTGAAAGTACGCATTTTATTCATCCGAGTAACAGTCTGCAGCACATTCATTTTTTTTAAGGTATGTTTTCGAACTTTGAGTTGTAAAGATAACTAGGCTAGCTGATACACCCTACACTGCATTCATATATGTTTGTTCTTTTCTTTTTAGATTCGACCAGAATATTATCATTCAAGTTTCAGGCTTGAACGCACGCATTTTATTCATCCGAGTAACAGTTTGCAGCGCGAAGATTTTAAGGTATGTCTGACCTCTATTCGTTGAAACTTGGTTTCTTCTAAAACATCGTAACTTTAGTCTATTGATAAATAGTTGTTCTCTTTAATCCTCACGCTATAGACGAGGTGCGTACATAGCTATGTCTGCCCTCAACAGGCTGAAACTTGGTTTCTTCCGTAACTTTAAGCTATTCATAAATAATTGTTCTCTTCAACCTACATACTATAGACGTGGTATAATTTCAAACACGCACACATAGCTATGTCCGTCCTCAACAGGCTTAAACTTGGTTTCTTCCGAACATCGTAACTTTAAGCTAATCATAAATAGTTGTTCTCTTTAATCAACATACTATAGACGTGGTATGATTTCAAACACGTACACATAGCTATGTCTGCCCTCAACGGGCTGAAAGTTGGTTTCTTCTGTAACTTTAAGCTAATCATAAATAGTTGTTCTCTTTAATCTACATACTATAGACGTGGTATAATTTCAAACACGTACACATAGCTATGTCCGTCCTCAACAGGCTTAAACTTGGTTTCTTCTGTAACTTTAAGCTAATCATAAATAGTTGTTCTCTTTAATCTACATACTATAGACGTAGTATAATTTCAAACACGCACACATAGCTATGTCCGTCCTCAACAGGCTTAAACTTGGTTTCTTCCGTAACTTTAAGCTATTCATAAATAATTGTTCTCTTCAACCTACATACTATAGACGTGGTATAATTTCAAACACGCACACATAGCTATGTCCGTCCTCAACAGGCTTAAACTTGGTTTCTTCCGAACATCGTAACTTTAAGCTAATCATAAATAGTTGTTCTCTTTAATCAACATACTATAGACGTGGTATGATTTCAAACACGTACACATAGCTATGTCTGCCCTCAACGGGCTGAAAGTTGGTTTCTTCTGTAACTTTAAGCTAATCATAAATAGTTGTTCTCTTTAATCTACATACTATAGACGTGGTATAATTTCAAACACGTACACATAGCTATGTCCGTCCTCAACAGGCTTAAACTTGGTTTCTTCTGTAACTTTAAGCTAATCATAAATAGTTGTTCTCTTTAATCTACATACTATAGACGTAGTATAATTTCAAACACGCACACATAGCTATGTCCGTCCTCAACAGGCTTAAACTTGGTTTCTTCTCTAACTTTAAGCTAATCATAAATAGTTGTTCTCTTCAACCTACATACTATAGACGTGGTATAATTTCAAACACGCACACATAGCTATGTCCGTCCTCAACAGGCTTAAACTTGGTTTCTTCCGAACATCGTAACTTTAAGCTAATCATAAATAGTTGTTCTCTTTAATCCTCATACTATAGACGTGGTATAATTTCAAACACGCACACGTAGCTATGTCTGTCCTCAACAGGTTGAAACTTGGTTTCTTCCGAACATCGTAACTTTAGTCGTTCTCTTCAATCCTCATGCTATAGGCCTAACTCACAGCCATGTCCAACCTCTATAGGTTGAACATCGCAACTTTAGGCTAATCTCTATTGGTTGTTCTCTTTTCAGATGTTTCCCTGCTCGCAGTGTGATATAACTTTCACAAGAAGAGATGCCCTTACACGGCATTTACAAATCAAACATGGAGAAGCGTCTACGTTCACCTGCGAGCAGTGTGAGGCATCGTTTACAAGGCGAGATAACTTCATGCGCCATATGAAATCAAAACACCCTAGCATAACATCTGCTTTATGTGATGTTTGCGGGCTGTACTTCGCTAATGTAGAGCAATACCAGGCTCACTTAGCAGAGGTACATCAAATATCTACTTGCCCTCAGGTAGTAGTAGGGAAAAAGCGTGCAGCTACTGATGTAGCTGTAGAAAGTACTAGTAGTAAAAAACCTAGGAAAAATGAACTTCAAACTATTCACTGCGAGCACTGTAACACTGATGTACCATCTTCACATTTTCAGGGACACTTACGGAGTAATGCGCATAAAAATAATGCGTGTAGAAGTGGTAGTAACGCAAACATCGAGGAAATTAATACAGCATTTAAAAGTAGGATTGCTAGTTACCGAATTCGCATCAGTCAAAAGTTTCAGAGCACTTCAAACTTTTTAAATTGCGTTCAACCGGATGTACAACAGCTTCTTGCTAAATCTTTGTCCAATCATAGTTTATTTAAAGTTAATTTTGAACTTTTCGCCTTGTACATTAAAAGCACGGATGAATCCGAAATAACGGACATTAAATCATTTAATACGAAGAATTTTATCATAAGTCAGTCGACTAATTTTGGCGATGTACTTAGGGATGTCTCTAACATTATTTCAACTAAGAGCGAGGAATTTCAGGAAAAGGAATCAGGGTGGGCTTTAGTTGAGATAATGTATCTAGAAGTTAACATCAATAAGTACAATCCTATGCGTGGATCTTCGCACATTGAGCTGCCGACATGGATTCAGCGAAAAGAAGCTGTTGTAAACATCCAAAACAATGACGAAGCATGTTTTGCATGGGCGGTGATGTCAGCTTTAAATCCTGCGAAATCAGACGTAGCTAAGAGAACATCATCCTATCCACACTATTCAACGCAGCTAAATTTCGATAGTATAGAATTTCCTGTACAGTTAAAAGATATTAAGCGCTTTGAGGAACTAAATAACATTAGTATTAATGTGTATGGTGTAGAGAAAATGTCTGTAGTAGGTCCTCTGTATTATACATGTCATAAGAAGAGTACTCACGTTAATTTACTCTATATTGAAAACAGTGAGAATAGCCACTTTTGCTGGATAAAAAATCTGAGTAGACTTGTTGGCAGTCAGTTATCCAAAGAAAGGTGTAAAACGTGGCTATGTGATGGATGCTTGCAGTATTTTAGAACTGAAGATCAGTTAACGAAGCATTCCAAGAATGACTGCAATCATGTACGTACAGAGATACCTACTACAGGCAATAATGTTTTAAAATTTACAAATTTTCACAAGCAGATGTGGGTACCGTTCGTGATTTATGCAGACTTTGAAGCCATCCTCACGCCATGCAACACATGCTCACCTAATCCTGACAACTCTTTCACTAATACTACGCACATGCATGTCCCGTATAGCTTCGCGTATTACATCAAGTGTAGTTACGATAGTACGCTTAACAAGTTAGAGCTGTATCGAGGACATGATGCTGCTAAAGTATTTTTAGAAAGACTTGAAAGTGATGCAGTTCGTCTCGGTCGTATTCTGAATAGTAATGTTCCTATGAAGCCACTCACCGAAATTCAGTTAAATGATCATGAACGTGCTACAAAGTGTAGCATTTGTGATGGGGAATTTTCCGAAAATGACCCTAAAGTTTTTGATCATGATCATTTAACTGGTTTCTACAGATGTGCCGCTCATTATAGCTGTAATCTTAAGTATAGAGTTCCTAAATTTATCCCTGTAATTTTTCATAACTTATCTGGTTACGACTCTCATTTCATCATTTCACAATTTGGAGCTTCAGATGAAAAAGTAGATATAATCCCTCAGAATAAAGAGCGGTACATTGCGTTTGCAAAGTCTGTAAAAGTAGATGCTGAGCATTCTATAAAACTGAGATTCCTTGACTCGTTTCGCTTTATGGCGAGTAGCCTCGATAAACTTTCTAGTCATTTACAGCCTGAACAATTTACAGAAATTCGACGCGTTTTCCCCGAAGAAGCGCAGTTTAATTTACTTCGGCGTAAGGGTGTTTTTTGTTACGAATATCTCGACTGCTTAGACCGCCTCGAAGAACGTGCCTTACCATCGAAACAATCCTTTTACAGCTCGCTGAATTCAGCAGATATTAGTGATGATGACTATTTACATGCACAACATATCTGGGAGCAGTTCCAGATTCAAACGCTGGGTGAATACTCTGATTTATATTTAAAGACAGATGTACTTTTGTTAGCTGATGTTTTTGAAAATTTTCGCTGTGTTTGCATGAACACCTACAGCCTTGACCCATGTCAGTATTTTACTGCACCTGGGTTAAGTTGGGACGCGATGTTAAAATACACGCGTGTGAATTTGGAACTGCTGTCCGATATCGATATGGTGCACTTTATAAAAGCATCCATTCGAGGCGGTCTGAGTCAGTGCAGCGGCCGGTATTCGAGTGCTAATAATAAGTACATGCCGAGTTTCGATTCCAGTCAGGAATCTCAGTATATCGTTTATCTGGATGCTAATAATCAGTATGGGTGGGCGATGAGTCAGCATCTACCGGTGAGTGGTTTCCGCTGGCTGACGCAGTGCGAAATTGATGCTTTACAGCTACACGCCCTAGGTGATGAAGCTGATAAAGGTTATTTCCTCGAAGTTGACTTACAGTATCCTAAAGAGTTACACACTTCTCATAATGACCTACCGTTCTGCCCTGAAAATATGAAGTCCCCGTACATTGCATCAACGACGAAAATGCTCATTGCTAATTTATGCGATAAATCTAAGTATATCATTCATTACCGAAATTTAAAACAGTGTTTGCAGCATGGTTTGAAGTTATCCAAAATTCATCGCGTACTAGAATTTAATCAGTCACCGTGGCTAAAGCCATATATCGATCTGAACAATAATTTAAGAACGAATGCGGTTAACGAGTTTGAAAAAGATTTCTACAAGCTCATGAATAACAGTGTGTTTGGTAAGACTATGGAGAATGTTGACAAACGCGTTGATGTAAAATTGATTACAAACTGGGATAATATTAAGAAAAGGTATGGTGCTAACTATTTAATAAGTAAACCAAATTTCCACAGCTGCACCATCATACATGAGAATTTAGTTATTATACAGATGAATCGTGTCAAGGTTAAGTATGACAAACCTACCTACGTCGGCTTCACAGTACTTGAATTGGCTAAAACACTCATGTATGAATTCCATTACGATTATATGATGAAGAAGTACGCGCATAATGCGCAATTGCTCTACACAGATACCGATTCGTTTATTTATCAAATCAAAACTGATGACTATTACAATGATATAAAGCCAGACTTGGGTAGGTTTGATACGAGTAACTATCCTGCAGATAATCAATATCATCTACCGCTAGTGAACAAAAAGGTTCTAGGTAAAATGAAAGATGAATGTGCTGGGAATATTATCGATTCATTTGTAGGTACTAAATCCAAGTCATATTGCATAAAACTCTTAAATGAATTACAAATAAAGAGATTGAAGGGGGTTAAAAAGAATGTCGTTCAGAATCAGCTAAGTTTTGAAAACTATAACAATTGCATTAAAAGTAATCCACCTGTTTTGCATAAGCAAATGTCTGTCATTAGAAGCAAGAAGCACCAGTTGTACACACATTTAATTAGTAAGGTAGCCCTTAATAGCGATGATTGTAAACGGTTTGTCATTCCAAATTCTACCAACACGCTAGCCTGGGGGCATAGTAGTATTGATAAGTACTACTTTACATAAACATTATGCTAGAGGTGTGTGTACTTACGTTACGCTGTCTTACATCACAAAGAGGTACGCTGAGAGTGTAGTACGGCAAGTCTAAACTTGTACATTCAAGAATTGCATCGAGAAGTACGCAAAACATCACTGGGGTAAAATGATTCAAGATAAAACTTGTACATACAAGATGTAAATAAATAATGTAGAATTAGCATATTCTTTTATTTTAGGTTAGGTATCACCTTCCTCCCGCTCCTTATTTGCAAGATAGAGTTTTTGTTTATTACTCATAGAAGAAGAAAGAAGGTGATGAGCAGATTCGTAAGTATGTTATTGTCTAGCTCATGTTGAGAAGAGATTTTTTTTCTAAACAGTGTTTGATTGCAATGCAGTGCCAAACAAGAGCACGTGGAATTTGCCGCCACCGGGCAGCACGGTGATTAAAGATGGTGGATGACAGCTGTCAAAAAAAGCACATGGCTTTGTTTCCAAACAAGAGCACGCGTGGTTTCCCATTTTCACACCAGGCAAATGCTGGGGCTGTACCTTAATTAAGGCCACGGCCGCTTCCTTCCAACTCCTAGGCCTTTCCTATCCCATCGTCGCCATAAGACCTATCTGTGTCGGTGCGACGTAAAGCCCCTAGCAAAAAAAAAGAACAAGAGCACGTGGAATTTGCCGCCACCGGGCAGCACGGTGATTAAAGATGGCGGATGACAGCTGTCAAAGGTAAGTAGCTAAAGAGGGGACAGCACGGTGATTAAAGATGGCGGATGACAGCTGCACATGGCTTTGTTTCCAAACAAGAGCACGTGGAATTTGCCGCCACCGGGCAGCACGGTGATTAAAGATAGCGGATGACAGCTGTCAAAAAAGCACATGGCTTTGTTTCTACGTGGAATTTGCCGTCACCACATAGAGGGCAGCACTGTTCTCTCTGGATTAAAGATGGCGGATGACAGCTGTCAGAAAATAGCACGTGAATTTGTTTCCAAACAAGAGCACATAGAATTTACCGCCACCACATAGAGTGCAGCACTGTTCTCTCTGGATTAAAGATGGCGGATGACAGCTAACGAAATTTCCCGCATGATAGCAGCACAGTGCTCTATTGATTAAAGATGGCGGATGACAGCTGTCAAAAAAGCACGTGGCTTTGTTTCCCAACAAGAGCACATAGAATTTTTCAAATTGCCGCCACCACATTTCAAAGGTATCTAGCTAAAGAGTACAGCACTGTGCTCTGTTGATTAAATATGGTGGATGGTAGCTGTCAAAAAAAAGCACGTGAGTTTGTTTCCAAACAAGAGCACGTGGAATTTTTCAATTTGCCGCCACCACATAGAGGGCAGCACGGTGCTCTCTTGATTAAAGATGGCTGCTGTCACGTGGAATTGTCTGCCACCACAGGTATCTAGCTAAAGAGGGCAGCACTGAGGTTTGCGATGCAAGATGGCTGCTGTCAAAAAGCATTTTCCAAATTATCCGCCACCACATTTCAAAGGTAAGTAGCTAAAGAGGGCAGCACTGTGCTCTATGGATTAAAGATGGCGGATGACAGCTGTCAAAAAACACGTGGCTTTGTTTACCTCGCGCTAGTTAGGTTAAGTTGGTAGCACTAAGGTTTAGACCCGTCAAGATGGCAGCACTGCCGATGACAGGTGACGAATTTTGCAGCTACTGCGATATAGAGGGCGGCACAGTACTTTGTGGTTTAAAGATGGCGGATGACAGCTGTCAAAAAAGCACGTGGCTGTCAAAAAGCACGTGGCTTTGTTTACCACGCGCTAGTGAGGTTATGTTGGCACTACTGAGGTTTAGGCCCGTCAAGATGGCAGTACTGAGGTTAGCGATGCGTTGTTGTCGATGACAGCTGTCAAAAAGCACGTGGCTTTGTTTACAAATTCAAATTTCCCGCGGGAGGTGGAGGAGACCTCTGGGAGGCCTCTGGCTGAGGTGGAGGTGGAGGAGGCATCTGGGAGGCCTCTGGCTGAGGTGGAGGTGGAGGTGGCCACTGGGAGCCTGAGGTGGAGGTGGCCGCCGAATCCCTGTATTATACTACTACCAAGGAAGCCAGGAAACGACATAGAGCTTCCAAAAGAATACTGTTGGACCAGTTTGAAGAGGAAGTGGATGGCCCAAGTCAAGTTAGGCCTATGTGGCAGGTTTATTTTGACATTCTAACGTTGGAGGCCGTTTTCACACGAACTTCTTGTGAGGATGATTTATATTTACAGTTTTTAAATTAAGTTTCTATCAATGAATGCGAATAATGATATGCAAAGTCACCAACAACAGCAAAAATTACCAACGATGTTTATACACGTTCGAACAACAAAAAATCTTATTACAGAAAGTCAACTGAGACTTCTGTTGCCACAAGGCTGACGTAATTAAGCACCTTCAATTACCACTGGACTGAGTCAGACAGAACCTGCCAACTTGGGCTCAGAATGCCTGTCTGAGCCACTCAGCCAGGTAGGATACCCTTTATCACGTTTCACTGTTTCGTTAGTTTCTTATTTTTGAAGGGGAACCTAAAAGAAGAGTAGGTGTACTCTACACATGCTAGATTCTGTTACGAACACAGGCAACATTACTCTACTAATCATCAAACACTATGTACTTCGCTAAACACTTACTTGATATAAATGATACATCCTTTACGGTTTTTCTTCGGTCTGTGCCGCACACGCAGACGGCATAATTTATATTTAATTTATTCGATCTAATCTATTAAAAGCAACGCACTATAAGTGGACGGAACTATATAGAGTGCGTTGTAAGTATGGCGTCGCTATTTATCTTTCGTACGAACCAGAGCGCTTTTTTTATTTTTAGAATTTGCTTTACGTCGCACCGACACAGATAGGTCTTATGGGGACGATGGGATAGGAAAAGGACTAGGAGTGGGAAGGAAGCGGCCGTGGTCTTAATTAAGGTACAGCCCCAGCATTTGCCTGGTGTGAAAATGGGAAGCTACGGAAAACCATCTTCAGGGCTGCCGACAGTGTGATTCGAACCCACTATCTCCCGGATGCAAGCTCACAGCTGCGCGCTCCTAACCGCACGGCCAACTCGCCCGGTAGAGCGCTTTAGCAGACATGCTAGCCACACTATAGTCCTCTTTCTAGCTCGTTGGATTATACTACAGCACACTGACCCCGGGAAGAATACGTCACCAGCAGACATTTTTCATAGCTACAACCCTCTCATAGTGGTCAGTGCGACCTTGACAGGCCTGGTATAGATTATTCCTGAAGCTGGCACTACACCACTGCACTAACTTTGCATAAAACGGCTGTACGTACTGTGTTTATCTGTGCAGATAACATACTGACAAATGAAGTAATTTCTGTTATGTTGAAAACAGATCCACTTACTTGCTGTAGCCTCTTGGGCGCAGTGAATCGTGGTCATAATTGCTGTTATTGACTGGGTCACTAAAGAGGATCCACGTCGTAGTGTTATCATCATAATCAGAAGAAGAAGAAGAAGAAGAAGAAGAAGAAGAAGAAGAAGAATATATTTCACATGTAACGTTATTTTTGGCCATGTACAGCCGGGCTGAGTACCTAGGGCGGTAGAGCGCTGGCCTTCTGAACCCAGCTTGGCATGTTCGATCCCGGCTCAGTCCGGTGGTATTTGAAGGTGCTCAAATACGTCAGCCTCGTGTCGGTAAATTTACTGGCACGTTAAAGAACTCCTGCGGGACAAAATTCCGGCACCTCGGCGTCTCTGAAAACCGTAAAAGAAGTTAGTGGCTCGTCGAAACCAATAACATTATAATTATGAACGTGTGCACTATCTATTCATGTATTATGAACTGTGATGTTTACAATTTACAAGTACCGTCACCCAATTATTCTTTCCTTCAAAAAGGCTAATTCACTCAAACTGTATGTATGTATACTCTTAGTCCCGTTTCTTGATACGGGGTCGATGATGAAGTGAGATGAATTTATATGACATGTTTTTACGGCCGGATGCACTTCTTGACGCCAAGCTCACTTGAGAAGCTAATGAAGATGAAATTAATGATGGTGAATGAAATAGGTTAAGGAGGTGGAAGGAATCGGCTGTGGCCTATGAATAGGAACTGCCCCGGCATTTGCCTGGAAGTGAAAATGGGAGACCAAAGAAAACCATTCTCAGGATAACCGACGGTAGTCACGCGTCACCAGAATGTAGAGCGTGATTCGTTCAAACTTTGATGCTTGATGATGATGATGCTTGTCGCTTAAAGGGGCCTAGCATCTAGGTCATCGGCCCCGTTCAAACTTTATGTCACTAGTAAATTATACTTGTATACACTCTAACTTTCCCATTGTGCATACAGAGCATTGAGCCCTTTGCCTGCCAAAACGACAGATGCCCTGCCAGAGGGTCTGTAGTTTCTGGAGTGACACTTGGTCAGCGTATCGATATCCTTACTAATATTTTTGGCCTCCGCGACAGGTTTCACTGCCTCTCTTATCAAAAAGCTTCCCAGTTGGTCTTACGAGGTTGAGTGAACCCCGTTCCAGCCCCATGGGCTGAATTAAAATCTCTGGACTGATCGGGGATCGAACTCCTACTCTGCGAAATCGTGATAGGTTCATTGTATATTTCTTTCTTTCTTTCTTTCTTTCCAGTTTCTCTCCCCCTCTGTCACACACACAAACAAACCAACACTTACATGAACCTCAAGTCCAACGTGTATGTGTGGTCGTAAATACACAAATAAATATTAAAACCTGTGACTTCTAAGTACGCCAACAGGTTTTTTGATAATTGTTTAACGTCGTGTTGGAGAAGGCTGGAACAACAGTTCTCAAATTTAGCAACACAAAACTATACCACGTCATATAGTCCTCCAGGATTCACTTACCACTGACTTAACATTGTTGATCGGGTTTAGATGGTGCAGCGCTGACCTCCTCAGCCTAAGTTGGTGGGTTCGATCCCAGCTCATTGCATTGGTATTTGAAGTTTCTGAAATACTCCAGCCTCGTGTCAGTAGATTCACTGGCAAGTAAAGGAAATCCTGTGGGACGAAATTTCGGTACCTCGGCTTTTCCGAAAGCCGTAGAAGTAGTTAATGGGACGTATAACAAATATCACCATTACTGGAGAAGTTATCTAAAAGCACCCGAGTTTGGGGGAGAGTCGCTGAAGTTGTTAGTAGTAGAGAAAACCTTTGATTTAACAACATGTTTAAGTCATTGTGTCCATTTCAATGAACATTATATTTCGTACGTTTAATGCAAATATTGAATTCATCATATGTATTAGAATAATAAAAATGATTTTATAATTTCTTCGTCGTATAATATTTAGAATTAAATCATATATGCCTTATAACGAATCAGAAAATCCTCAAGAAGTTTTAACGAGTCTATGTGAAACATGGTGTCTTGTCTGTAAAATAGAAGTCTCGTTACTTATGTGGCGTATAAATAGTTTCAACCTGGCCATATTCATAATAGCTGCATATACAGTACTAGCTGTTACCCACGGCTTCGCTCGCGAGGATTTCGTAATCATTCCTCGGTACTGCACTGAAAATCCCTTAAGTATAAAAACTCACCGAAAAATTGCGTTTCATTTACCTCAGTAGCTCTCTGTAAACCACGTTTGTGGTATTGCCTATTGGGCCTAAGATGACCAGGCTACTGGCAAAGCTAACTCTGGAACATGCGGCATGGAACTCTGTATGTGAGAAGCAGTCCTCTCTCAACTCGAAAACAAAGAACAAAATATATGTTTCTTTATTTTTAAAGGAGATTGAAAATACCAGTGTTTACGTCTTTAACATGTTAATGAAATATACTCATTTTAAAAATTCACCCATTTTAAATATATTTTTACTCCCCCCTTAAGTGGAATTTCCGAAAACAAAAAAGTGTTTATTTATTTTTAAAGGAGATTCCATGTACCAATTATCACGTCTGTAACAACTTCAGTTTTTAAAATATAAGAATCCTCGTGGAAAAGATTCAAACTCCTCTTTAGATATTTTTACTCCCGTTAAGTGAATTTTCCAAAAAAAAAAAAATATGTTTCTTTATTTTCAAAGGAGATCCCAAATACCAATGTTCACGTCTTTAAACTGTTAAGTTTTTGAGATATAGATATACTAATTTTAAAAGTTCACCCCTCCTTTTCACCCCCCCCCCTCCTAAGCGACAGAATATCCAAAAGTTCTTCCTTAGCGAGCACCTTCTCTGCAATATAGATGTATCCCCAAAGATTCATTTCTTTATGTCCAGTAGTTTTGGTTCTGCGATGATGAATCGGTCAGTCAGTCAGTCAGTCAGTCAGTCAGTCAGTCAGTCAGTCGGGACATGTTATTTTATATACATAGGTCTATATATATAGATAATCAGCATCGGATTTAAAGTGAACCACTCCCTCGGCTGAAGACGCTGTGCGCACCTCCTGCCGACCAGGGGTACGAAATATCCCAGTCTTGCTCTTTTAAACTCAGAAATAGTTTATGTTCTTAGTCGTTAATCATCTTCAGTTTGTTAAAAATGAAAGGCGATGCTTAAACATTGAATGAGATTTGTGTGAAATGTGAGTGCTAAAATTCTAAGAATGACTTCTCTGATAGGAGCCGATGACCTAGATGTTAGGCCCCTAAAAGCAACAGGCATCATCAGATCATCATATGACTTCCCTGAACAGTTTCTGAATACTTTAATTCAATATGAATAGTTTATCAATCATTATTTGGTTTGCTTTCATACTTATGTAGATATCTCTATCATGTATAAAACCAAATACGTTTTCTGTCCAGCTGTGAGCTTGTGCGAGGATTTTTACCAACTTCCCCGATGAGTTAGGAAGCTCAGACATTTAATACATACACTCCCTAGATAGTAGTTTTGCTTACAAATATGATAAAATTGTCGAAAATTTAACGGAAATTCTATAAATAATAAGAAAATATCCCGCAAGCCCATTGCCCTGCTCTCTTACCTACTGCATTCTCTGAAAGTGCAGCTGATATGAGAGCTCTTCTGTTCCAGACGGCACTGGCTCTAGCTGAACTAAGTAGCTTGGGGCTTAGCTGTATTCGTTCTCCTTGCCTTATTGACATCGATTGAATTAGATGCTTTAATTCACATTCTTTGCAGTTCTGGCTACGTACATAGAGAATTGAAAGTTGACAATTTTTGGTATTCATTCTCTTAGCCTACATTCGCTTGAAGATTATATGGAGTCATTTATTCTGGAATAATTTCCTCCTGTCCTACACAGGCTTGCAGCATAGATATAATAATGATATGGTAGGAATAATAATAATTCATTATTAATACAATGAAGAAAAATTACTTGATTGAAACTTTGTGACATACTAACACAAAGTAAATACAAAAACTTATTATTTCCACCTTCTCAATACATATCAATCCTGCAATGATCCACTTCTTCTAGAACCTAATGGAAACTCTCGACTTTGTTTATATCTGATTGAACCAATTTAAATGTGCAACTCCGTCAACTAGAGCTGTTTATTCTATTTGAGATAATAGTTGATACTACTGTTTTTAAAGATTTTATTGTCACTTTTTATATAATTTGTCGTATACTACTGTTCTCATTTATATGCATATCATTTTCACCCCATTTTTAGGCCATCACTTCATATTTCATTTCACTGCGTTAATCTGTTTTAGAAAAATAATTTACACTTGTCTTGGCTTGGCTGATGATGGTTCTTAACAGAACCGAAACTAGTACCTAATAATATTGTAATGTTAAGTAAACATTGCAGGATTGATATGTATTGAGAAGGTGGAAATAATAAGTTTTGTTTATACTTTACGTGTAACCTCAACTCAATACGGAACCAATTATGAAATTTATAACCTTAAATACTAACACAAAGAAAGGAATCTATATATTCAAGATTATTATTGATAGTCATTGTTTTTAACATTGAACAGATTTAACTTGTGAATATGTTAATTTTTAAATTAACCTAGTCAACCTACCCAACATTCCGACCCTGCATATAAACATTTAGATAGTTGTTTGGGGTATTTCAGGAATTGAATTGACTGAGTTGGGTAACAGATTATATATAAGCCATAATCCTATAAAATAGGGTGAATAATTACGGTATTAATGGTTTAATTACATCGTTATCTACTCATTAAATTGTTTAAGTTTAGGTATAATATAAAAGTTCAGAGAGTTATCTTCACTAACAATGATGCAATTTAGAGTGATGTACGAAACACTTAATTTTTGATCCAGTCCAGGTCATTCCGACCTGACGAGTGTTCCCAGCTAGGTCCCTCTGTGGATCTATGGTAGGGTGTCGGCTTCCAGATCGCAAGATCACGGGTCCAAACTTGACAGAGTTATTCGGATCTTAAAAGGGTAGAAGGAAAGCCCATTCGACGCTATGTTGTACGATGTCCTCTGGCCACACATTTGTGGTTTACCCGACAAAATTAATTACGGTAAAACTCAACCGTAGATCGTCCCAAAAAAGGCCGATTTACTGACGCAGTAAAATTAAACGTCGAAATTGACAAGCAGGCAGCCTAGCTTGCTTCAAATCAAAATGCCTGCACTCGGTAGCTGAGGCCATACGATTATTAATAATAATGTTATTGATTTCACGTCCTACTAACTACTTGTGACGGTTTTCGGAGACGCCGAGGTGCCGGTATTTTGTCCGGCAGGAGTTCTTTTTCGTGCCAGTAAATCTACCGACACGAAGCTGAGGAATTTTAACCTTCATTGGTTAATTCCGATGCCTCGGGGATCGGGAGTGTGTGTGTGTCGTCTTCATCGTTATAATTCATCACAGGTAGGGTCCCATCCTCATAGACGCGTAGGTCGCCTATACGGCGTCAGCTCGAAAGACCTGCACCAGGCCTGTTCGGAGGACATACGCCATTATTATTATTATTATTATTATTATTATTATTATTATTATTATTATTATTATTATTATTATTATTATTTGTAGAAAGAATGCAGATTTTGAAATTCTCTTCTTGTCCGTGTTTATAAAACGCTGTGCGTTATAGCCCATTACTGTGTAAGAATCTGTAATTTCACGATATTATATTTTGTTTCTTGTAGTATGTACTGTAGATTACATCTAATAGCATTCTTTCCACAACTTATTTCCAGTTGCTGTGGGATTACTTTAAGTATATGGCTCATGTTATATTATGATTATTCATGATTGTACTTGTCATTTTCGCTGTTGCTAGATGCTTTAAGAAACCTAGGAAACGTTTTAAATTACAGGAACAAGTAACAAGTAAACTGGATGTTACTGGGTTAAGGAATAGAAACAAGGTCCATGATTTTGCAATGAACCAGAGTTTAGAACTTTATTTCTATTATTAAAAAACTGATTTGTAAAGAGAACACGCATAGGCTATGCATAACGTATGTAGAGACATATTTACTTAGAATGACAACTGTTTGTTTCTTCATGATGTAATGTAAGTGAAACATAAAGAAATTTACTTTTATAAGTAAACTTCTGCCATTGAATAATTTATTTTTGCCTCTCTAGAAACCTTCCATAATCCATAAACAGTATTCAAATTTTAATATAAACATAATGTATGAAATAAATAATACTGGTTTGGTGAACTGTTTGATACAAAAGTTGGGGGTCTTCGCACTAAGTATTAGTACTAAGGGTTTAGTGTCGTTTTGGACGTCAAATTTAAATAAATTGCCTACATTAATTGATTTATTAATAACAGCATAATGTTTTATTTACTTTTGACAGAATAAACCTAGTCTGAACGCCTGCCCTACATCTGACACCTTAGCATCTGAACCAGTCATACTTCCCCTTTGAACTAACGAAATTGCCCTAAAAAGTTTGCAATAAGATGTCAGAACATTAGGAGATTTATATATTGATCAGCCCGTCAAACAAAACAGTACGACTATTTCACGAAACGAAATACTCCGCTAATAACAACAGTTATACTCACGTTACCTACCTGCTTATCACGTAACTCAGACCAACATTTTACAAAATATAGCTAGAGTTAAACGACAGATGAAACTCGTTCACCAACCCGAGGACAGGTCCAGATCACATCTTGTTGTTTACTCACAGAAAGCAATACTTTTGATGTATGGATATTGCTTTCAACAAAACTTCTCAACTTACTCTATGAACAAAAACTTCTATACTCCAAGGACGAACTTTTCCACTTTATTCAGATGTTTGCAAAGTTTGCACCGCACGGCTTTTATTTCTGTCGTTTTGAATTGTAAGAAAGAACATCAGTGTTTGCATTGTGATTTGGATGCAAATCGTTTACTCCTTTTTCTGTCCAATCACGTGGTTCATTAGCTTTTACTACACTTGAAGACTTACAGTCAGTGCCAATAAAAATACAAAGAATGTAACGGTGTTACTGTTGAGATCATAAGTGAGTTACATGGAACAATAAACGGTTATAAGTTTGATAATATTTCACCTGCAACCATTATGCAATTAAGTAGCCGTAGCTCCATTTGGAGGATAGAGATAGCCTGCTCATCATCGTCGTGTACGTTAAACAGACCTAGAAATATAGGTTAAATACTAATTTTGCTCCTTAAGGTGAAAATAAAAGGATAACTTCCAAGTCTAATAGTCAACAAATTGTTATCGGAGTGGGGTCTGGATTCACTCTCCGGTTCTGCCACGAATTTGAGATTGATTTCAAGGTCAGGAACGAAGTTTTACGGGCGCTTGGTAATAATAATAATAATAATAATAATAATAATAATAATAATAATAATAATAATAATAATAATAATATCCGGCTCGTTGGCTGAATGGTCAGCATAGTTGCCTCCAGTTCAGAGAGACCCGGGTTCCATTCCCGGCCGGAACGGCGATTTTAACTGCTTAGATTTAATTTCTCTAGTTCGGTGACTGGGTGTTTGCATTCGTTCAAATTCACATCTCTTCATAAACACGGAACACATCACAATACCAGCCACTATAGAAACACGCGAAAGTGATTACATCCATCCACAAAGGGTTAGTATGAAGGAGGGCATCCATCCGTAAAACTGGGCCACGTCTGTACGAATTGCCTGTCCCAAGAATTTGGAAGAAAGGCCAGGAATAATAATAATAATAATAATAATAATAATAATAATAATAATAATAATAATAATAATAATAATAATAATAATAATCTATGGCCTCAGCTACCGAATGTTTAGACCGTCTGAAGTGGTGACATCTAAACAGCCTGACTGTGCTGCTGTCAAGTGCCTAAAGTTGAGTTCTAGTGGACGGTTCATATAAAGCAAAGAAAAACAAACCAACCCTATGGCACTACAGCCCTGATTGGCTGCTTAGATTTAATTCCTCTAGTTCGGTGACTGGGTGTTTGCATTCGTTCAAATTCACATCTCTTCATATACACGGAACCCATCACAATACCAGCCACTATAGAAACATGCGATAGTGATTACATCCATCTACAAAGGGTTGGTCTCAGGGAGGGCATCTATCCGTAAAACTGGGCCTACCAAGCGACGGCTGCTCTGCATGAAGACCTGTAGATTACGAGGTGACCCATAGTCTGTGCGACGAATCTTCTCGGTCGATATTCTAGACCGAGGACGCTATTCACTGTCAGATAGCTCCTCAGTTGTTTTCACGTAGGCTGGGTGGGCCTCGAAGCAGCCCTCAGATCCAGTTTAAATCCCCTAACCTCACCTGAATTCGAACTCGAGGGCTCAGATTGATAAAGCAGGCACGCTTTCCGTAGACTACGGGGCCAGTCCTGAACATGATATTCCGTGGTTTTTCTATCCCATCGTCACCGCAAGACCTGTCTATGTTGGTGCAACGTAGAAACAAATAACACTACTTTTAATATAAGTATGACAGTTATGTCGGAAAGATTGTGCAAAACTTCATGAAATTCCACCCAGCGATTTAGATGTGATGTCGTTTCGACAGACAGACAGACAGACAGACAGACAGACAGACAGACAGACAGACAGACAGACAGACAGACAGACAGACAGACAGACAGACAGACAGACAGACAGACAGACAGACAGACAGACAGACAGACAGACAGACAGACAGACAGACATCATTACATTTTATAGAGAGATTAACAAATACTATCTGTGAAACTTTCAGTGACACTTCGCTTGACGGGAATGAGGGGCAATGAGGGAGCTTCAACGGTTCCAGTAGTACTGCCAACTGAATAGAACTAAAATCTGTATTGAACTGATAGTACTGTATGATCGATACGAAGTTTCCAATGTATATTTATATGTCATGTCTCGTTCGGGAATTTTTCTTTATTATCTATAATAATATAAATCATAATAAACTAGTTAGACTGCCCTACCTCTTTTTTGCTAGAGGGGCGTGGAGATTCGCCAGAGTGAGAGGCAGAAAGTGCTTTAATTCTCTAAATCGTGGAAACAGATTTTCTCGTATATGCGGCAGCTCGTCCAATCGACTTACTGAGGGAGAAGAATAAACGGTTATTTTCTTTCTTTTAATCACAGCAATCTGCTATTTTTCTGTTATCTTTCTGCCTTCACACTGCGTAGTCCGTGATGTTCGTCTCCGAGTAGGAGCTCTAAGGTGTTCATACCTCAGCCGTTGCAATAGGTTTCAAAAGTCCACTTTCATCCATATTTCTTTGCTTTGCTGTATAAATAATAACAGTATTCGAAGTTTTGCGATTACACCCCCAGATATCTAACAGCGATGTATAATCGATTCATTTTTTGTGTCATAGGTTGCCAATCGGTATCTTGAAGATAACCGAGGTCTATAGATTCAGCATTAGGAAGCTGAAGTTCCGCGGATTGTACGTATCTTGTAGAAACTGTAGATACCCGAGGAATTTCACTTCAGTCGAACAACTACAGCTCTGTGGGGCGTGCTTCCGGGTTGTTTTATCGTAGCTCCTATGCCAAAACCACGAATGTGACCATGCCCTTCCTATCCTTTATTTCCCTTGAGACTGGTCACACCTCCCAGACACATATTGATATACAGTCCATCAGAACAATTTTCGTTGAGTTCATTTTACTATGAGCGTGTGTAATGGAAAATGAACCTTATATGCATAATACTCTAGGAGCGGGTAAATACGTAATGCAAATATACATTCCTACAGTACGGTACACTAAAATAAATACATCCGGCTGTAAGATCCTCGTAAACTGTCCATTAACCCTTTCCGGCCCTTAGCGCCCGAAAGCGCCCGACTGTTCATTTAGCCTTCCGGTCCTTAGCGCCCGAAAGCGCCCGGCTGCATTATCTGCATTCGTCTGCGATCTGTGCGATAGTTTTTTATTTTTCTCATCAGTGAAGTGTTCATAAGGCATTTATGAACACGCAGTGTGATCTACAAGTCTTAGAGAATAAAGGAAGACAGATAATCTGTCTTGACGTTGCCTAGGCAACGGTCTTGAACTTCCGCGAGCGCGGGTCAGCTGTTTCGTCCGTAAACATGGCGGGATTGAATATCGCGTATATTGAAACTGAGCTGAATATGGGCGAAAAAAGTGACACGGAATCCTTGAGTAGGGGTGCAGGTGAATTTTTAATGAGTGAATAATGTATCAACGAAGATAATTTTAGTGATAACAGTGATGTGAATGAAAACGAATATCGATAAATCGGACCTGATGGCGATGCCACGGCAATTCAGGTAACACAAATATTACGTCTCGTTACTCCGAATGATTACATGGATGATGTTGAACCTGCGCATAATTCGGAAAGAGTATTAGGGGAAAGAGATTGTTTTTTACGTATGTTAGGAGGAGAAAAACTATTCAGTGACATAGCCTATTGCGCATATAACAATGCAGCCTTCAAACAGTCGCATTCCGGTAAGATAAAAACAGAATGGGAAGACCCTCGCCCAGATGAAATAAAATCTTATATACATGGCCATCATTCCACTTACAAAATCACGTGATTATTGGTTTTGAGGGATTCAGGCAACATGGGAATGTGACAAATGCAGACTGTCTCTGTGTCGAGTATCACGAGGGGAGGGGGGGACGACACATTATGACTCAATAAACAGAGAAATGGATGTGATGGTATATTTTCTAATGTTATTGAAAATTTGAATTCATTGTGATCAATAGTTTTTACTGTATATAACTTTTTCTGAAACAATACGGTCTGTTTCAGTTTTTGCTAAATAATAGGTTAAAACCTGGGGATAAGCGGAATGAAAATGCGGGCGGGAAAGGGTTAATCATCCTTCCATGATAAAATTACGAATGAAAGGCCAAAGAAAATATCATGGACATAAATATTATTATTTAACCTCCGTAGCACAATGTTACCGTGTCAGGTATCTATCACTTAATTGTTGTTACTATTATTAATACCATTATTTTTATTATTATTCGCAGGTGTAATTTGAAAGTATAAAATAATCGCGTATCAATTTAATTCTGCTTCATATCAGAGGACACAATCTGGAATCAAGTTAATATCAACTAAATATTCCTAGTGCGTCTGGATGTTGTGATTATGGCGGTCTTTATATCCTATGTTCAAGCATTACTTCCTATTACAAAGCGGCTTTTCCTTATTTATTTTATTCCTTATTTTCAGCTAGATTCTTATTTCTAATTCTCTCCTATTATTTCCTCGGAGCTTTATTTATATTCTTTCCATCCTTACTCGTAGACATTGGCTCTCATAATGGCGCGTAGCTCGTTACTTGTTAATCCAGGATTATTTTCACTGGTACCTCAACGTAACATTTTTCTCCTCTTGCGGGGATTTTGTTCTTTCTCATTTTGCTTGTTGCTCGATATTTTCATTTATATCAGACCTTAACTCACTTCTACGCATCCGGTCAGCACTGTATCAATTAATTCACTGTTACGTAAACAACACAAATCATTTGTCACTTATTTCTTAGGAGTTCCCAATTATGTTATTACTGCATGGCTATCAATGACAGATCCTTCCACGGACATGAATATCCAGCTATTCTGACGTTATGTTGAAAACTTCGTAAAATCCATAACTTAGAGTTGGCTAAGCAACTCATGGACATCGCAACATTATTATTATTCCTATCATATGACTTCACAAAATTTCATAAATTGTTATTGCTAATTACGCCATCAAAAATATTGTTACGTTGCCCCGTGGTAGCCCCTTTCGGTATTTCTAGGAAGGGGATGGTGACTCAGACGACCTGGAATCTCCCAGCAGGCCTGTGGGGTGGGGCCGGCCTTTCTGTGTATTGTTCTCGGTGGCCTGCTTACCTGCGAGTTTCTTGGAGATTCAACGGTAATATTCTACCTGTAGTGACATCGTGAAATTTCTGGATCAAATCACGTGAGCTATAAAAAGGGAGCCTAGTCGCGGACAGTCAGTCAGAGTTGGACTCCGTGTGGGAGCCAGTGTTAGAGTGAGCGACAATCGGACTCCGAGGTGGAGCCAGTGTGACACTCAGTGAGTTGGGGTTCAGTGGCTGGGCTGAGGGCGACAGAGGTGTTGGCTGTCGCTAGTATCCCAGCGAGGTTTGGACCAGGAGTTGTAGTAGTGTCGGAGAGACCAGTGAGTGTGTAACTGAGAGGCAACAGGACGAAATACTGTACTGTGTGATTCTGTGGACTGAGGATTGCTATGAGCCAGCGAGGAAACACGCCATCGTGATTGCGAAGATAAATGGACCTGTGTTAATGTTCGCTGTCGTGAGTATCGTCCTGCTGATGAATACTGTTGAGCTGTTTAATTGTTCACTGCATGGGACTGTGTGAAGTGTGGAGTCGAACCAACGAGCAGTCGTCGTGTGTTGTATAGCCAATGTTCAAATCCAGCTGTCTACGCACAGTGGCTGTACGAGGTTACTGGACTTGGGGGAAAGTGAAAGTAAGGATTAGTGTCCCAGGTAGAGGAACGGGTTGGACCCTTGCTGCGCCAATAAGGTAGAGATATTTGTAAATAGACTGGTAATTAGTAGTGTGGCCATTCATAACTGGTTGGAATTGCTCGTGTTAAAATATGTGCATTTATTAGGCCCTCCTGAAATGAATGAGAGTAACGAAACAAATGGAGTTTTATTCGTAACAATATCATGACAATTATTGTTATCGTTGCGACCCATCACTAAAATTTTCCATTCTCTACAACATATTTTAAAAATTATTTATTTTTATTCTCATATGACTTAGAAGTTAGGGACACGGTAGATATAATTTTAGATGTTAAATGACACAGTAGATATCCCAAAATCTTGAATATGATGAAATCAGCCACGTTAAGCAGAATATGACTTAATGTTGGGCACTCAATATTAATTAACAACATGCCCGTAATTTATGGTACGTTAATTTTTATATTTAAGGCTATTTTAGCTGTCCTTCCAATACATACGTTAAAGAAAAGTTGGCATAATTATATCTATCGGATGATAGCATGGTCACGGGTATAGTTAATTAAAAACAACAATTCAATGATCTAGTACTCACATCATCCAAGCTGCGTCGTCGGCCTAACCCATGCCGCCCCTCGGCACCTTCCACGGGATTTTAGGCCATGCTAAATATTAGCGTTGTCATGGTGAAGATTGGTGTATATCCAAATTGGCACATTATTTATACACTGATAAGACACGCCTTACTTTATGCACACACGTCACACTCCTCTTCAGCTTAATTCTATGCTCTAATACTAATTGTTATCCTAACGTACACCGGACGATAATCTCACTCGTTCATGGTGCTGTGACGCTGTCCTACAATTACATTATTTCCTATCAGGTGGTCTGATCTGCGGGTAAAAGGTGGCCCTCTTAATGTCTCAGTCAACGGGATACCTGATCTAGACGGCTGGCTAGCAATTGTTTACAATCTTCCCCTTCTCGTTCATTGTCCTCTGCCTGTCGGGTTAACGGAATGTTCTTAATGAACTCAAGGATAGACTAGCGAAGTTGGTGACTGGTGAATACACAAGAGAGGTTGGCATTTACCAAAAACTTCCCTCTATTACCTTCTAAGCCTCTCCACTCAACTATTTTAAAACGAATTGGCTACTTTTATCTTGGCTATATATTTGCACATTGTCTTACGAGATCGTACATTATCCTAGGCAATGGCGCATTATTAAGCTAAAAATGTCACCTACTTAGACCCTATTCTCTCTGCTGGAAGTGAATCAATATAGTTTATGAATATTCACTTACATTTCCGAATTATATTGATGTAAGCCCTGAATAGTCGGTCATTTGGCGTTCACTCGAAGTTGGTTGGACACGCACACGGCTGATCGCACTCAGACTGAAGTAGACTGACTGACTGACTGCTCACTCTCCGACTCACTGACTGCACACTGACTGACTGATTGTTCGGTTCATATCTCTGTTATAAAACTTCGGCCCGACTACGTGATTCTAACCCAACTTCCGGTAATATCACGGAGCGTCAGAAATTAATCTAATGGTATCGATAAGTCATTAACAGGTGTCCGTTGTTCCTTATTTTTCTGGTATCACGGTGCGGACGTGAAAGTAGGTGTACGATCGCACCGTTTTGTATAATTCACTTGGCGTGGGTTCGATTAAACTAACGTCGGCCATTTGTTTGATGGCGCCCCTTTTTTACTTCCGCTTGTCTTCACGCCATCAACACGTGATAATTCGCACACAACGATTATATTTCATCTACGTTGTAATTAATTTAACTGAGTCCACCAAAAATTATATTCACTCCGATACAGTCATTAAAGCCCAATTGATGTGCAGTCTTACACAAACTCCCGAGAGAGATTAAAATATTCTCAGCGGGAAGTTTCGGCGCCTAAGAATGGAGCAATTCGTTTGGATGAGCCCTCTAATTCAAAGGATTTCTACTACACTGTGTCGTTTTCGCATATATGTGGTTTATCTGTCTAACAAAGATGCGTGGAAAAGTTTAGGAAGTCTCGGTTCCCACGGCGCGGCGAGCGGATGTTCCCAGGTAATAGCCTGAGTGTAGCTTCCTGCTAAGTATTGCTTTATAAGGTTCTTTGATATAAATAACTATTCCACCTCCTATGACTGATATAATTGCTTAACAAACCCCAACAGAACGTGCTCTACTTCTCCTAAGGTGGCTTAAATCTTCTACGTCGGTGGGCTGTGACAATTCTGCGGTCCTTGCTAGAATTGCCGAATGCTACTTCGCTTTTACTCAGAACTTAATGAATGAAGTATTCCACCATATCGCCTAAGGAAATGTGGGCGCAAAATGCAAGTACAATTAAAGCCAGTACCTAATTTTGTGTGGGAAATATTATTTCCTTCCGTGATGCCTGTTGTAAAAAAAATTATTTCGTATTCCTCCCTACTTTATTGCAAAGCTGTATAATAAGAAGTTTTGAATGAATATTTGTTCATTGATCGTACTGATAATTTACTTCCAGGAGGCATAGTATTCGATAAATTATCCCCTCCCCTTACAATAAAGAGAACTGCAGAGGAGCTTGTCGTACATTAATTAGACCGTTGTCCTTTTATTTGTCACTAATATATGTACCTAGCAATGTTATGGGCACCAAATTTATCTCCTGGGTGCCGTCCTTATCATCAGGTGGCCTGAAATCATCTCGCAGACCAAAATTGTCCCGGTTAGAACCGAACAGACCAGCTCATTAGTGCATGGTTGTCTTGTGTTTGCGTAAGTTTATGTCTTGTAGTTTTAAGAGACCGCGGGTATACCATTTATCACATTTATAGAGTTAGTTGTGGAAATATTGCCAGTATATATAAAAACATGTCCAATTCATTCAGAACCAGAACTTCCTCTCGCAGGTAGAAGAATTGTCTGATGTTGGCCATAATGAGAGATTTTGGGATCAAGGTTATGCATTGCATGCAACGAAAGCGTTTTTTTTTGTTGACTGCCAGACTGGAGTGAGAATTTGATGGTAGTATGACTTCTTGGTTCGAAGTATTTATAGGCTTAGACAAAGCTGTATTCTTTCACGTATATGCTCTATTGCTAGTTTACATGAAGATATAGAATAGCAGGAGGGTGGGATTCAGTGAGATAAAATGTAAGAACTTAATTTGGTCTTAATTGCAGACTGTGTGGAAAACATACAATCTAATATCTTGCAGCTTACAAAGGAATGCAGTGAATATGATATGAAAACTAGTATTTCCAGGACTAAAGTGACGTCAGCTGGGAAGAAACCTTAGAAGATCGAATGCGCGGTAGGTAATACGAAAATACCTACCTGCGTTGGTGCGACGTAAAACAAAGCAGGTAATACGAAATTGCAACGGGTAGGCCGTTTCAAGTACTTAGGATTTATGTTCTCACAGACTGGTAGTATGGTGAGAGATGTTGACTCAAGTAGCAAAACTAATACAGTGAACTCGCACTTGCGATCAACGCTATTCTGTAAGGAAGAGGCAAGTTTCCAGACAGTACTATCCTTATATAGCTTGGTTTTCGTGCCGGTCTTGCTAAACGGAATTAAGAGCTGGGTGGACTCAGTAACAATTGGTAGTAACTGACATGGAAATACAATAGGGGGAACGACTGCTGACACATACAAATAGGAATAATGACAGGAGGTCGCTCGCAGTGAAAATACAAAGGCTAAGTTAGGAATGAAATCAATGGCTGAAATTGTGCTTACATTTACTTAAACATTGCCAAGAGAAAAACTAAAGGAAAACACGTAAATATATACCATCTATGACAACTCAAGGAGGTCTACAATAAATCAGTCATATTAGCGATGACCTTTAACTATATAACAATATGTACTTGAGGGAAGGCATCGTACTCGTTGCCCAAAATACTTCTCGAGTTCAAAGGGACTACCATGACCATGACATGATTTAGACACAAGATACCCATTTATTTGCTATGTCTTGATTTATCGCCAAGTGACTGTCCTACAAGGAATTTATCATATGTTAGCACAAAGTTCATATTTCGTTCCAGAAGTAATTAACGTCATACAAGTGTAAGTTAAGCCTAACCTGAAACAGGTGCGTAGGTAGCGAGTGGTCTACAGTTTTAGAGTATTTAGAGGGACTTAAGATATGAAGATTAAGAAATAAGACTTAAGATAACATAGTTTCAGAAAGGGGAAGAAATAAATACGTTTTAACAATTTGTATATTATATTCTCAGCTATAAAAATGTAGTACTTATTGAGTGCGTACCTCCTAACGTACAAGGTCTAACCACAGATCAAGTTATGAATAGAATGCGTGTAACCTTGATTCATCAAGACCTCATAGGCCTGTTTAATGTAACTTGAATCCGTCTTACAACATGCGATTCAGATTTTCAAACGGGAAAAAGCACACATATTTATAATACCGGTAATCTAATTGAATGACAATGAACTAGTGGATTAGTATTGACAAGATTTCGAAAAGAGATGTCTTAATACATCATGCATCAGCTTATAGATCAATAGCAATAACATTTTTGACATAACATCGAAAATAAAATTTTCGTAAATTAACAGTTTGATAAAATACAAGACCCAAGTTCGTATGCCTATTTTACGAGGGCAGATCAAAAAATAAGTTGCACTTCCCAGTTATGGCCATTTATTACACCACCTATACAACAGCAACACGACTATAACGACATACACTGTAACGGCACTTTTCCACCTAGTTTCCAACAGACTCCAAACATTTCTGCAAACGCACAACCAACTTGTCGATGCCGGATGCGTAGGAAGTTCCTCCAGCGTTCTGCAACCACTCGGAGACAGCGGCCTTCACCTCCTCATCGGTCTGGAAACGTCGACCACCGAGCTTCGTTTTGAGCTTACCGAACAGATGAAAGTCACATGGCGCTAGGTCGAGACTGTAGGGTGGATTTTTCCACACCTCCCACTTGAAACGCTGCAGCAGTTCTCTCGTTTGGCGGGCCTCGTGAGGTGTTGGGTTATCGTGCAACAAAATCACACTGGCGCTCAATTTCCCCCGGCGCTTCTTTTTAATCGTTTTACGCAACCGGTGCAACGTTTGACAATACGACGCCGCGTTGATCGTCGTTCCTTTCGGCATGAATTCGACGTGCAGCAAACCCTCCATGTCAAAGAACACTGTCGCCATAACCTTACCGGCTGAAGGTTGAACCTTGGCCTTCTTTCGTTCTGGTGATGAGGGGTGCACCCATTCCATTGATGTTCTCTTCGTTTTGGGAGTGAAGTGGTGGATCCACGTTTCGTCGTCTGTGACGATTCGCCGCAGAAACCTGTTGCCGTCTGCAGGATAGCGTTGCAAAAATGCCAGGGAGGATTGGAAACGTTGTCTCTTGTGCTCATCGGTGAGAAGACGTGGGAACAATCTTTGACACAGCTTACGATACCCCGATACCCAAGGTCCTCGTGAACAATGGCGAACACACTGCCATACGACATGTTCAGCTGCGTCGCGATTTCTCTCAGTTTAATGCGCCGGTTCTGTCTAATCATCGCATTCACACTGTTGACCTTTACACGGGTCCTGAAAGTTGCGGGCCTGCGTTCGCGATGGTTGTCCGTGATATCCGTGCGTCCGGCTTCGAATTGCTGACACCACTATACGATACCTTGCCGGGAAATGGCCCGCTCCCCATACACAGCACTAATTTCACGATGAATGTCCGTGCAATTATTCCTTTTGGCCCATAGGAATCGGATTGTCCCACGCACCTCATATTTGGAGTGAACGTCCAGTTGACGCACCATTGAATTTGGCCGCTGTTCCCACAATACTAGACGAGACACCACAGCGACCTGCCTAACAGACGTATGGGCAGTGTCTGTCCCTTTCTCCGCTTTGCCCACGTTTGCCACACACAGCGCGCTGCTGCGGCGCGTTGGGGCAACCAACCTTCTGATCCACCTACGTAACATGAAATCAGAAAGGACATTTTCCATGTGACAAGATGCAATACCGAGGTTTATACGCCTACGTTACCTGGATAATTTTTGCATGAAGTCGAAGCAATTCCAAAATTTAGCTGGCATTTAGATATTAATACAACAAAGAATGGTTGTGGGCCGATGACCTTCGATGTTAGGCCCCTTAAAACACCAAGCAAGCAGAGTGGTTGTAACAATTATATCCGCGAAACAACAAAGGAGAAAGAAGGTACAGGAATTCTAAACATGCTCTTTCAGAAAGCTAAGAGGAAAGGAGGGGGAGGGGGTGATTAACACTCAGTAGTACAATTGTGGATTAAAATACTACTTACAGTAAGTTCATCACAATACCAAAAGGAAAAGGTGGGTATACTCCAAGTTACATTCCGAGATAAAGCACAATGTAATTTAAGTTCATAATTGCGCTTTATTCTGGGGTGTACTGGTTAGCGTGATTAGCTGCCACCCCGGAGGCCCGGGTTCGATTCCCGGCTCTGTCACGAAATTTCAAAAGTGGTACAAGGGCTGAAACGGGGTCCACTCAGCCTAGGGAGGTCAACTGAGTAGAGGTGGGTTCGATTCCCACCTCAGCAATCCTCGAAGTGGTTTTCCGTGGTTTCCCACTTCTCCTCCAGGCAAATGCCAGGATGCTACCTAACTTAAGGTAACGGCCCCTTCCTTCTCTCTTCCTTGTCTATCCCTTCCAAACTTCCCATCCCCCCACAAGGCCCCTGTTCAGCATAGCAGGTGAGGCCGCCTGGGCGAAGTACTGGTCATCCTCCCTAGTTGTGTCCCCCGACCCGATGTCTGACGCTCCAGGACACTGCCCTTGAGGCGGTAGAGGTGGGATCCCTCGCTGAGTCGGAGGAAAAAACCAACCCTGGAGGGTAAACGGAAGAAGAAGAAGAAGAAGAAGAGGAAGAAGAATTGCACTTTAACTGGTTTAATTCATAGATTACCCAAGCTCAGGATGGGTTTTTGAGAACAAATAAATTCAACATAAGGTTGAGTTCGAACACCTTCATAGCAAAATTTTTATCCAAAAGAACATCTTACACTTAGTTAGTTCATTTGACAAGTGCACTGCCAAGTAATTTATCTTTGATAATAAGCCCCATAGTTCTGTAGTTAATCAAATTTACATGAAAGGATTAACAGATGGCCCCTCCGTGAAATTTTAAAATTGCTCTCTTCTTCTTACCTTAACAATCATGTCGAGAGTAGAAGTTGGGAGACCAACTCCCTATTTTAACACCGTACTCCGCCTCGACACTCGAACCACCGAAGGCTGTCGCGAACTTGAAGTTTTGGTTGAAAAGATGCTCAATATATAGTGCTCGAGTCTGGGTGGAAATGAGGGGAAGACACACTATGAAAAATCGAGAAACCGAGCGAGTGGCTGTGCGGTTTGGGTCACGTAGCTGTCAGACTGAATTCGGGAGATAGTAGGTTCAAACCCCACTGTCGGCAGCCCTGAATTTGTTTTTCCAAGGTTCCACATTTTCACACTAGGCAAGTGCTAGGGCTATGCTTTAATTATGGCCACGGTCGCTTCCTTCTCACTCCTAGCCCTTTCCTATCCCATCGTAACGTAAAGCAAATTGTAAGGGGGAAAATAAAATAGAGAGTATAGTAGAGCTGAAATCAATGGCATCAGCGGGGACCACAGTTCATAGGCCGTAAATTCTGTCGGAAGTTGACATTGTGCTAGTATAATACACTGACTGACAGTGACAATGCAACACCAAGGAGGAGTGGTTCGAAAGGGATGAAAGTTGGGGAAAAAACAGAGACGGCACGGATGAATAATTGATGTTCATTTCAAACCGATATGCAGGTTACACAATGCGCATGGCATCGACTCAGTAGGATGTAGGACCACCGCGAGCGGCGATGCACGCAGAAACACGTCGAGGTACAGAGTCAATAAGAGTGCGGATGGTGTCCTGAGGGATGGTTCTCCATTCTCTGTCAACCATTTGCCACAGTTGGTCGTCCGTACGAGGCTGGGGCAGAGTTTGCAAACGGCGTCCAATGAGATCCCACACGTGTTCGATTGGTGAGAGATCCGGAGAGTACGCTGGCCACGGAAGCATCTGTACACCTCGTAGAACCTGTTGGGAGATGCGAGCAGTGTGTGGGCGGGCATTATCCTGCTGAAACAGAGCATTGGGCAGCCCCTGAAGGTACGGGAGTGCCACCGGCCGCAGCACATGCTGCACGTAGCGGTGGGCATTTAACGTGCCTTGAATACGCACTAGAGGTGACGTGGAATCATACGCAATAGCGCCCAAACAATGATGCCGCGTTGTCTAGCGGTAGGGCGCTCCACAGTTACTGCCGGATTTGACCTTTCTCCACGCCGACGCCACACTCGTCTGCGGTGACTATCACTGACAGAACAGAAGCGTGACTCATCGGAGAACACGACGTTCCGCCATTCCCTCATCCAAGTCGCTCTAGCCCGGCACCATGCCAGGCGTGCACGTCTATGCTGTGCGGTCAATGGTAGTCTTCTGAGCGGACGCCGGGAGTGCAGGCCTCCTTCAACCAATCGACGGGAAATTGTTCTGGTCGATATTGGAACAGCCAGGGTGTCTTGCACATGCTGAAGAATGGCGGTTGACGTGGCGTGCGGGGCTGCCACCGCTTGGCGGCGGATGCGCCGATCCTCGCGTGCTGACGTCACTCGGGCTGCGCCTGGACCCCTCGCACGTGCCACATGTCCCTGCGCCAACCATCTTCGCCACAGGCGCTGCACCGTGGACACATCCCTATGGGTATCGGCTGCGATTTGACGAAGCGACCAACCTGCCCTTCTCAGCCCGATCACCATACCCCTCGTAAAGTCGTCTGTCTGCTGGAAATGCCTCCGTTGACGGCGGCCTGGCATTCTTAGCTATACACGTGTCCTGTGGCACACGACAACACGTTCTACAATGACTGTCGGCTGAGAAATCACGGTACGAAGTGGGCCATTCGCCAACGCCGTGTCCCATTTATCGTTCGCTACGTGCGCAGCACAGCGGCGCATTTCACATCATGAGCATACCTCAGTGACGTCAGTCTACCCTGCAATTGGCATAAAGTTTTGACCACTCCTTTTTGGTGTTGCATTTGCTCTGTCAGTCAGTGTATAATTTCGTGTGTCTATTTCTAGCCGAGTGCCGCCCTTGTGAGGCAGACCCTCCGATGAGGGTGGGCGGCATCTGCCATGTATAGGTAACTGCGTGTTATTGTGTTGGAGGATAGTGTTATGTGAGGTGTGTGAGTTGCACGGATGTTGGGGACAGCACAAACACCCAGCCCCCGGGCCATTGGAATTAACCAATGAAAGTTAAAATCCCCAACCCGGCCGGGAATAGAACCCGGGACCCTCTGAACCGAAGGCCAGTACGCTGACCATTCAGCCAACGAGTCGGACATCGTGCTAGTGCGGAGTAGTGAAGCGCAGCGGCGAGTAGCAGGTTCGATGCGGCAGCTGGTTACGAAGGGTAAGATCGTCACAACTGGGAGACCGAAAGGCATTGTAGTGTATAATGAAAATGTGTAAAGTATGAAGAAAAATACTTCTTTTTAGTGGAAACACAAAATTAGCACGATTCCCGAAGTGATAATATTTGAACCCTTTATTGCATTTTGTTGAACTGAGACGATTATCAATTCATTGTATTATAATACTGTACTACTATACTTTCTGAAGTTTAGACTGCTCTATGTTGCCTTCAGGCATCAAATGGGTACGGCATATGAAAAATATAGCTGAATATAACATGCGAAAATGCATGTTTTTTCTATGGAAGGGATTTCAAAGGACATAGCATTCAACAGTCGTTGCTTCTATAGAAAGTCAACTACTTTGAAACACATGTGCGCGTCACTAACGAAACAGGTTGTATTTTTCTTTAATTAACTCTTATTTGTTAGAATTTTTATACACTTTTCTTGCCTATTATATTTATTTTCTAAAATTTCGAAATAATTTTACCCATACATAATTCACACCATTTCATGTCATACTGAGTTAAAGTACATATCTTGTTATCTTTCTTTTTAAAAAATATCTCTTCGGTCTGAAAGAATTCCGTAGCAGGTGTTTACTGAACATTTTCACACATATGGTATAAAACTGTTATATTTCATTTAATTCATAAAATACATTTTTTTTTTATTGACAGTAGCTAACGTAAGTAAAATCTAAAATTTGGAGGACTCCGCGGACCACGAACATTTTGTTAAAATTATGATGTCTAAAAGACATCCTACCATCCTCCATCTACATAATAAATGTGGTTTCTCCCGTGAACAGTGGAACTGCGCCGCAGGCAGACACATTCTTCCATTGTTAATTGTGTTTGTGCAGCGAAGTAAGGAACATGGATTGGGGCCGATGACCTTAGATGTTAGGCCCCTTTAAACAACAAGCATCATCAAGCAAGCAAGGAACATGGATTTTCAAGATCAGAGTACAAAGACTAAATTTGGCCTGCTTTTTGGGAAACCTTCGGAGACTTTCGCAATGATAACACCGCTGTACGGTGACTCCGCGATTAATAGTGGCATTACCGGGCGAGTTGGCCGTGCGGTTAGAGGCGGGCTGCGGTGAGCTTGCATCCGGGAGATAGTGGGTTCGAATCCCACTGTCGACAGTCCTAAAGATGGTTTCCCGTGGTTTCCCATTTGCACGCCAGGCAAATGCTCGGGCTGTACCTTAATTAAGGCCACGGCCGCTTCCTTTCAACTCCTAGGCCTTTCCTGTCCCATCGTCGCCATAAAACCTGTCTGTGTCGGTGCGACGTAAAGCCAGTAGCCAAAAAAAAAAAGAAGTGGCATTGGCGTTTTGAAAAGGCCCGATGTTTTTTCACAAGCAGGGAATTCCATTGGGAATTCATATACGAGGGCAAATTAGTAACTGGCTGCATATGAATTTGGCCCCCGCGGGAATGATTGGGAATTAAAGTCATCTTAATTCGGTCCCAATATCTTTACTAACTCGGTCTTGGTCATACTAACATAATGTTTGGAATTTCTTTTATACATACACAAATCCATAACTCGAATTTTTGCGGCAGTTTGTACTATACAACCCAAAAGGAAACAGAAAGGGGTTAGTTAGACTGTTCCCTGGGAGACAGCTGGCTGCAAACTCCTTCCTCCAATCATGTGGGCAGGTTTCTCTGCACGTTGCACACCACAAACTACTGCGAATCCTTTCATTCCGAACTCAACAGGATGTTTTATTCTCATAATCACATACTTGTATTGAAACTGTGAAGTGTTTTGTATGAGACATAAATGAAACTAAGAAATACAAATATAGACATAGGAAGAAACACATACAAAATATGCTAGATTCGAAAAACGGCCCATCAACCGGTATGACTATGTTCGAAGAGCGTCATTTAAATGTCCTTCCATCGCTTAAAAATATAATTCAATATATTTTTAAGTGATATTTTAACTATATTTTAACAACATTTTAAAGTTTAAGCTTATATTTTAACAATTTTTTAACAAAAATTACTAATATTAGTAAATATTAAGAACGTTTAACAACGAAATATTCAACAATTTGACATACCAATTATGATAGTCCTGAGTCTGTATAAAATTGGAAGGAAAATACAATTGGTTCAAGAGGCCAAATTAGTTGACATGTTGGGGTCAAATTAGGTGTAACTAGCAAGGTTTTGGGCCTAACAATAAACGTCACCGTAATCAGAGAGCTATATTTGGATCTTTTACGACGGTTTTTGGAGTCCATCCTTCGTTAGGTGCCTAGGAAATGGCGAAGTGGACAATAATATTTTATTTATGACAAGGCATCTGTACATCAGTCCCTAATGACCTCAGAATTTCTCCCCAAACAGGGAACTTCTCCGATTCAACATCCTTCGTATTCACCCGCCGTAGTACCTTACTTACAGCTACGAATTTGTGTAAGTGCGGTGTTGAAGCGACAGCAAAAAATAAGTATTAATGATTGTGACCACCTTTTACTTCAGGAGGATGGAGGGGTACTACTTTATTTCTGCAGTAGTTGTGGAATTCCATTCTAAACCTCACCCTTAAAATATTCACACAATATTTCAGTATTCACACACACTACGTAGACGATGATGAACACCTTTTCACCAAATCCTAAATAAATAAGTAAACAATGTCAACAACATATTTACTGTTACATCGAATTATTTTCCAACAATTTGCCTTGTTTCTCCCTTGTAGTTTCAATTATTCATCTCGAATCCGTACTTGTAGTTTAGTTATTTCGACTTATCCTTCAGTGCTCAAGGTTGAGGAATCGAATCCCGACGTTGTGCGGCTGATTTTTATGTGCGCCTAAATGCGCTGGAGCAGGATCAGTAGGCCTACATTTACAGTCAAGTTGTATGAACTACTTCTTAGAGCTAAATTTCATTAGGCGGGATGAGTGGCTCAGACGGTAGAGTTCTGGCCTTCTGAGCCCAAGTAGGCGGCTTCGATCCCAGTTCAGGCCGGTGGTATTTGAAGGTGCTCAAATACGCCAGCCTTGTGTCGGTAGTTTTACCAACACGTGAAGGAACCCGTGAGGGATAAAATTCCGGCATCTCAGCGTCTTCGAATATCGTTAAAGTAGTTATGAAGACATTAAGCCAATAACATTATTATTATTATTATTATTACTATTATCGCGCTAAATGTAAAATACCATTGAGATTATTTTTACAGTTGAATAGGTAATTGAGTGAACAATAATTACTAAGGAAAGAGATGGCTATATATGATAAATATTTAGCTAAGTCTGTTGAATTTTGGTTGGCTTTACCTTCTCCCAGTTCTCTGTCTGAGGACCTGATTAATTTATGATCAGGTCTCGTAGCGCTTTCCATCAGTTGGATTGTCCTTTATTTCATATTCACCTGGATTAGATCTCGTACTGCCATTCATAGTTCTCTGGAACCATTCATCCGAAATAGTATCCTTCACAGGGCACATGATACAAAATTCAGTGAAGCGAACAAGTTCAAAACACGCCTCATTATGTTTCACACCGACCGAGAACATTTTAACCTGAAAATAGAAAGAGTCATACTAAATTATTAGCAAATAAAGGACACATAAGCAATGCAATTAACTAAGCATTGAAATTTATATTCCAGGAGACTGTATAATCGCGCAATAATTTACTCCACAGGGCAACTGAATCCTGGAAACAAATTTAAAGCAGAAACTAGATTAAACAAAGCTTTAAAATAACGCTTTGCAGAATATATTAAATAGATGTATGATACAGGGAGAAATTTACTGTGCCTGACCATCAGTACTCCACAACAACACGAACAGTAAGTCATTGTTTAGTTTCTCACATTCAGTGCGAGCATTTAAATCTTTTAATATCTTGCAGGTTTCTCATGAACTTAGCTCACTACATACATACATACATACATACATACATACATACATACATACATACATACATACATACATACATACATACATACATACCGATCAAGTGGTTGCTCGGATTGGGTCTTGTAGCTATCAGCTTGTATTCGGGAGACAGTGGGTTCGAACACCCCACTGTCGGCTGCCCAGAATATGGTTTCCCGTGGTTTCCCATTTCCACACCAGGCAAATGCTGGGGCTGTACCTCAATTAAGGCCTCGGCCGCTTCCTTCCCATTCCTAGGCCTTTCCTATACCATCGTCGCCATAAGACCTATCTGTGTCAGTGCGACGTAAAGGAAATTGAAATACATACATACATACATACATACATACATACATACATACATACATACATACATACATACATACATACATACATACATACATACATACATACATACATACATACATACATACATACATACATACATACATACATACATACGTCTTTCAGCGTTCAGCCTGGAAGCAGTCTGTGAATTTAGTAAATGCCTCCACTAACCTCTGTTTGTAACTAGTTGTATGGCCTCGTTTAGTTCCATACTTCTTATCATTACTAACATGAAATTGTTGAAAACATGTATTCAAGCTCTGCTTGACCTTTATTCCAGAATTTTAACGAAGTTTCGATGTAGATTTTTCAATTCGTGTGTATTAAAATGTACAGTTTTAATACATACATACATACATACATACATACATACATACATACATACATACATCATTATTATAGAGCGTTATGCCTTTCAGCGTACAGTCTGCAAGCCTCTGTGAATTTACTAAACGTCACCACAATCCTCTATTTGCAGCTAGTGTTGTGGTCTCACTTAGTGCTATACCTCTTATCTTTAAATCGTTAGAAACTGAGTCTAACCATCGTAGTCTTGGTCTATCTCTACTTCTCTTACCCTCCATAACAGAGAGCATTATTCTCCTAGGAAACCTATCCTTCTCCATTCGCCTCACATGACCCCAACACCAAAGCCGGTTTATGCGTACAGATTCATCCGTCGAGTTCACTCCTAACTTAGCATATATCTCCTCATTCCGAGTACCCTCCTTCCATTGTTCTCACCTGTTTGTACCAGCAATCATTCTCGCTGCTTTCATGTCTGTTACTTTTAACGTATGAATAAGATATCCTGAGTTCACCCAGCTTTCGCTCCCGTAAAACAAAGTTGGTCTGAAAACAGACCGATGTAAAGATAGTTTCGTCCGGGAGCTGACTTCCTTCTTACAGAATACTGTTGATCGCAACTGCGAGCTCACTGCATTAGCTTTACTTTACCTTGATTCAATCTCACTTACTATAATACCGTTCTGGGAGAACACTCATCCTAAGTACTTGAAATTATCTACCTGTTCAAGTTTTGTATCACCAATCTGATATTCAATTATGTTGAATTTCTTACCTACTGACATCAATTTTGTCTTCGGAAGGCTAATTTTCATACCATACTCATTGCACCTATTTTCAAGTTGCAAGATATTAGACTGCAGGGTTTCGGCACAATCCGCCATTAAGACGAAGTCGTCAGCATAGGCCAGACTGCTTACTACATTTCCAACTAACTGAATCCCTCTCTGCCACTTTATACCTTTCGGAAGATGATCTATCTAAACTACGAACAACAAAGGTGAAAGATTGCAGCCTTGTCTAACCCCTGTAAATACCCTGAACCAAGAGCTCATTCTACCATCAATTCTAAGTGCAGCCCAAATGTAAACGTACATGCCTTTGATTGATTTTGATAATCTACCCTTATTCCCATAGTTCCCCAGTAGGGTGAACATCCTTTCCCTCGGTATCCTGCCGTATGCTTTCTCTAGATCTACGAAACATAAACACAACTGTCTATTCCTCTCGTAGCATTTTTCAATTATCGGGCGCACACTGAAAATCTGATCCTGACAGCCCCTCTGTGGTCTGAAACCACACTGGTTTTCATCCAACTTCCTCTCAACGACTGATCGCAACCTCCCTTCCGAGATGCCAGTGAATAATTTGCCTAGTATACTAATAAATGAGATACCTCGATAGTTGTTGCAGTCGTTCCTGTTCCCTTGCTTATAGACAGGTGTAATTACTGCTTTTGTCCAATCTGAAGGTACCTTACCAACACTTCATGCTAAACTTACTACTCTATGAAGCCATCTCATCCCTGCCTTCCCACTATTCTTCACCATTTCAGGTCTAATTTTATCTATTCGTGCTGCTTTATGACAATGGAGTTTATTTACCATCCTCTCCACTTCCTCAAGCGTAATTTCACCAACGTCATTTTCCTCCTCCCCATGAGCTCGGTTGTTCTCGACACCACGACGAAGATTTCCTTTTACGCTGAGAAGGTTTTCGAAATATTCCCTCCACCTCTCCAGTGATTTCCTGGGATCTATTATGAGTCCACCTGAATTACTCAAACACTCTTCATTTCCTTTTTCCCCTCCCTTCCTTTCTTTATTACTGCCCAGAAAGATTTCCTTGCTGCTTGACCTAGTCCTTCAAGGTTATTACCAAAATCCTCCCACGACTTCTTTTTGGATTCAACAACTATTTGTTTCGCTCTGTTTCTTTCACCTACGTACAATTCCCTGTCTGCATGAGCCCTTGTTTGGAGCCATTTCTGTAAGCCTTCTTTTTACGTTTCCAAGCTGCTCTCACTTCATTGTTCCACCAAGATGTTGACTTTTTTCGAGCTTTACACACAGTTGATCCCCGGTATTCCCTTGCTGTTTCCACTACAGCATCCCTGTATGCCACCCATTCTATCTCGATAACTATATATTAATAATAATAATAATAATAATAATAATAATAATAATAATAATAATAATAATAATAATAATAATAATAATAATTTGTTATTTTGCTTTACGTCGCGCCGACACAGATAGGTCTTATGGCGACGATGAGGCAGGAAGGGGCTAGGAGTGGGAAGGAAGCGGCCGTGGCCTTAATTAAGGTACAGCCCCAGCATTTGCCTGGTGTGAAAATGGGAAACCACGGAAAACCATTTTCAGGGCTGCCGACAGTGGGGCTCGAACCCACGATCTCCCGAATACTGGATACTGGCCGCATTTAAGCGACTGCAGCTATCGAGCTCGGTAATAATAATAATAATAATAATAATAATAATAATAATAATAATAATAATAATAATAAACAATAGCTGGGCTTAGCGGCTCAGGTAGTAGATTGCTGGTCTTCTCAGCTCATGTTGTTAGGCTTGATTCCGGTCCAGTCCGGTGGTATTTATTGGAACGTTAAAGAAATCTTGCGGGACAACATTCCGGCACCTCAGCGTCTCCGAAAACCGTGAAAGTAATTAGTGGGACGTAAGACGAATAACGATATTATTATAAAAATAGGCCTAATAATCATGCGGCCTCAGTTTGCGTGTGCACACATTTTCATTTGAGATAGTCTATCTGGCTGCATGCTCGTCAATTTCGACGTTACGTTTTACACTATGCATACCAGATGGCAGAGTAAAACGGTTCTCTTTTGGGCGTCTATGCTTGAGTTTTAATCAATGTTATTGCGTAAGCACCAAATATGTCACCCGAGGTCTTTTACATGCTAACATCGTACGACATGTAGTGCCGAATGGATTTTTTTCTGCTCTTCAAAAACCGACTACTTTCGCCGGGTTTGAAACCCCACTATGTTGGGATTCGGAGGCCGACACTACCACTAAACCACAGATGGAGCTACCTAAAAAGCTGAAAGTCGTGTTCAAGTACAGTGCAGTCGTGAAAGCTAAATATTAAATTCTTTCTCTTCTTTGCTAGATAAATATAGTTCGAATTTCTTTTTTTGTCTATCCATCCATTACAGGGTTGAGATATTATATAGATGTTTCATATTTACAACCAGTAAGAAAGCAAACCCATGCAGGCCTTATGGAAGTGTGGAAAATAAAATTCGGTCGGTAGATGCTGAGTAGGCCTCGGCCCATAATTGTCCACGGCTGGTCCGTGGTTCAACAGCTCTGCAGTCTGACCGGCTAACCGAGCAGAGGAGGGGTGGCCTCAGCTCTAACATAGCTCTACGCCTCTGTATTTGGGAGACGGGTCAGGGCTGGACCTCACGGCTGACCCCAACCTTCGGCTGTCCTGAGAATGGTTTTCCGTGGTTTTCTATTCTCCTGCATTAAGGCGAATGCCGCGACAGTTCCTGGTATAGGCCACGGACGCCAACTCCCTCACCTTCTCCGAGCATCTCCTTCACCGTACCAAATCTCCCGGCCTGAGAGACGGCGTCTAAGAGGCCCGCCTCCCCCTTCAGGGGAGGAATGAAAACATTTTAGTAGTAGTAGTAAAATCCTCACTATTTGTTACCTCGGCACTATACGGGATAGAGGAATAAAAAGTATATCATTCCCCTAGGAATTAACCTGGTACCCCAAGGCCATATTGTCGCTGCGGTGCTAAAACTGCGAATGTGACAATCTTATCCATTATTTCCCTTAAAAATGGTCACGTCTCTTAGCCACATATTGATACGCAGTCCATCATAACATTTTCTTATGTTATAGTGTAAAGGAAAATGAACTCGACGAAAATTGTTCTTGTGGACTGCATATGAATATGTGGCTGGCAGGCATGACCAGTTTTAAGCTAAATAATGGATAGGAAGGGCGTTGTTACATTCGCGGTTTTGTCACAACAGAGACGATGCGTCGCCCAAGAAGTAGACATTTCTCTCATAAAACTCTTAACTTGCTGGCAGGGAATCGAACACATTCCTTCTGGATAAATCGAGCACGCCTTTACATAGCTAATTCCAATTCTCATTCGCATTCCTCTATCAGTAAACAATATCTCTACAAAATAAGAAGGGTACTTATGAAATCATATCACGCAAAATTCTCTTGTCTAGTATACCAGGAATAAAAGAATGAAATGTTTAGAGAATTCCGTGTCCATTTGGCAGATAACGAGGTAACATAAACGTATATTGACTTAGAAGAGGAGTGACAGAATTGCCAATTCATCAGGAATAGGAAATGGCGACCAAGTCGCTTGAAGCCAGAAACAACTAAATCCAAGAAGGACACGAATCACAGTTAGTCGGTTGACAACATTGTCATTACCTTCGTGTCGTAGTCGCGTACGGGAGAGTCAAAGTCACATTTTTCTCGTCCTTCAACTTCTTCATCTTCCTCGGTGAGGTTTCAAATTTTCTTTGCGATAGCGCTAGGAAGCTGCTTAGTTCGGATATCAGAGAGTTGAATCCCGGAGCGGCTATCCCCAGTGAGTGCTCCACCGGAATTTTCAATTCTTACTTCAGGCAAATAAATAACAATAAATAACAATAAATAACAACTGCATACACTATTACGAAACCAACAGCAACAGTGTTCATATCTATCGAATTCCACCACTGGCTGCGCTGAAAATTATTTTACGTGCTCTCCCACTTTCACACCAAGCAACTACTGGGGTTGTAACTTAATTAATACAGGTAGACCTCGTTATACGCTATAGATACGTTCCGCGGAATTGCCGTGGATACCGAATTCGCGTAAATCGAGAGTCATTTTACATGTAAAATATATGGTTAGGTTTCCATTGACTCACATATTAAGTTTAAAACAGCAGAGATTTTTATTATGTTTACAAAAAATAACCATTTTCATGTTTATGAAACGCATTTTAATGCAAACTTTATACACTTAAAAGTGAAAAACACAATAATAAAGTAAACTCTGCATGCAAGCTCTTGGCCATAGCTTGAATAGCAGCTCCAGAGAGAGGCATGTGTTGTTGGTTGTTATGCTCAATCCAATCCATTCTTTCCATCGCTTCCGAGCGAGATTTGGTCACTCTAGTCACACTTAAGTTAGTAGATGATTGAGCAGTTTTTCGAATTAATTCCACATTGTCACGAATATTTCTCACAGTGAACTCACTAAGTCCCAACTCATGCTACATGTCAACAATACGCTCACCTTTCTCACAGCGATCCAAAACTTCTAATTTTGTTTTTAACGAATTCGACTTTGGTACACGCTTCTTTTCTCCTACGGACACACTTTCTTTCCTTTTACCGGCATTTTAAATCCGAAACCTGTCAACTGCAACTTCACAGCTCTACTGACCAGAACTGACGATTCACATTTCGACAAATACGACAGAAGATGCGCGTAGAGATGCGCTTGCCCCGTTTAACCTTGACGCGCGACGTATTGTACGTTACAGAGTTCGGCACGCATGTTTGTACCCGCCTTAAGGAATTACAGCTTCCCCATACTGTTAACAGATGGCAGCACTAGACTTAAAACCAAAATCGCGTATATGCGAAATCGTGGATAACGAATCCACGTATAACGGGGTTTACCTGTACCACGACCGCTCGCTTCCCGCTCTTAGACCTTTCCCATCCTCGCGTCGCCAAGGACCTTCGATGAGTTAGTGCGTCACTAAACCACTAGAAATAGTAGTTCATATCTAGAGTTGTAAGATTGATGTCGCCCTCCATCTCCCCCTCTCTCACCCACACACACTTGATGACTGAAGGGTTGCAAGTCCGTGAACTGTACTCGTATTAGTAAGAGCAAGAATTAGTTTTGCTACTAATGTTACGTCGCACAGGCACATCAATACAGATCTTATGGTGACGAATGGGATAGGGCAGGGCTAGGACAGAGAAGGCAGTGACCATGCCCTTAATTAACGTACAGCCCCAGCATTTACAGTACTTGGTGTGAAAATGGGAATTCACGGAAAACCACATTTGGGTCTGCCGATAGTAGAGTTCGAACCCACTATCTCCCGAATTCAAGCTCACGGCTACGTGATCAAACCGTGTAGCCTACTGCTCGGTAACACAAACAAGAAACTTTTCTTGGATTACGTACCGGGCGATTGATAAAGAGTTACCGCTACTTACGGAGCTGATTATCATCACATTTTGAGCAAAAAAAAGTCACATGAACCTGTGTCCTATTCCCAATATTTTCAGAGTTACAATAATTTGAAAGATTGCTTAAAAATACGTATTTATCTCTAGTTCCTGTCGTTTGAAGGGTAAAATGAAATACAGTTTCCATAAATAACTCTATATGTAGTTGTTTCATGTTCTGAAGCTCAAAACGTGTTTTGAATTCCTTACTTCGTACAGAAATGTGCACACGTGATTCATAAGCGTATATCAAAGCGGGCGGTGGCATTTTCTTTTGCACATGTTATGTTAACTGTGTAAGATTGATGATGTAAAATGCACCTCCTACATCGAATTGCTAGAATTGGTGCAATTTGTAATAACTGCTATTAGTCCGTAAGAAACATGTACATTTGTATCTAAAAATGTTAAAAAATCTGTATGAAGCATTTAAGGAATTTAAAACACACGCTGAGCTTCAGAACACGAGACAATCAGATGAAAGTTTATTTTATTTTATTTTATTTTACACTTCAACGAAAGGAACGTAAGGGGAATGTATCTTACAAGCACATTTAAAATTATCCCATGTACATACAACACACCGCTCTACCAACCACCACAGGAACATGCAGTTGTGGTTACATCCCTACATACCGGGTCGGTGTCAAAAAGGGCATTAGGCCGTAAAACTTGGCCAAATCCATCTTAAGTGCCTACCCCAATAAATTAGCAAAAGACAAGGAAGGAGACGAAGGAGAACGAGAAGAAGAAGAAGTAGGGAACTGAAATGAAGTCTGAAATTTAATTGTCAATTTTACTTTGTCTGTGCACTTATTTTTCGGTACATTACAAGTAGTCTGCCTGTGGTGTAGCGGTTAGTGTGATTAGCTGCCATCTCCAAAGGACCGGGTTCGATTCCCGGTTCTGACACGAAATTTGAAAAGTGGTACGAGAACTGGAACGGGGTCCACTCAGCCTCGAGAGGTCAACTGAGTAGAGTGTTTGATTCCCACCTCAGCCTTCCTCAAAGTAGTTTTTCGTGTTTTCCCACTTCTCCTCCAGGCAAATGTCGGGATGTTGCCTAACATGAGGCCACGGGCGCTTCCTTTCCTCTTCCTTGTCTATCCCTTCCTATCTGTACATGCCTGCACAAGGCCCCATTTCAGCACGGCAGGTAAGGCCGCCTGGGGGAGGTACTGGTCATCCACTCCAGTTTTACCCCCTACCTAAAGTCTCACGCTCCAGGACATTGCCCTTGAGGTGATAGAGGTGCGATCACTCGCTGAGTTCGAGCAAAAAAGGAACCCAGGAAGTTAAGCGGACAATGAAATGGAATATTACAAGTAAATTATGAAATTATTTTATGGCATCTAAATATAATTCACATGGTAAGGAGTCAATATGCATTACTTTATAGGTCTTATATTGAATTGTACGAGAGAAAGATGCACGACGTAATTCACAATATGAGAAGCTAATAGCTTTCTCTCTGCGTGACCCGTTGTAACTTCTTCGTGCGCGTTACAAACTGAAGAGGTCTAAATTCGGTCTTAAAACGTAAAATAACCTTCTCATCGATATTTTTAACACTGAGATTAGACGAAGAGTTAGATTTTAATCTATATATATAAAATAACTTGTCCTGACTGACTGACTGACTGACTGACTGACTGACTGACTGACTGACTGACTGACTGACTGACTGACTGACTGACTGTTTCATCATCGCCGAGCCAAAACTACAGGACATAGAGAAATGAAATTTTGGGGATATATTCATATTAAAATATAGGTGCGCGCTAAGAGAGTTTTTTTGGATATTCCGTCGCTAAAGGGGTGAAAAGGGGATTGAAATTTTAAAATGAGTGTATCTATATCTCAAAACATTAAAAGTTTACAGATGTAAAAATTGGTATTTAGAATCTTCTTTAAAAATAAGGAAACACGTATTTTTTTGTTTTCAGAAAATCCCAATAGGAGGGGTGAAAAAGGATGAAAAAGGGGTTGCATGCCTTTAATCAGGATACCGGTACTTATATCTCAGAAACTGAACCTATTACAGTCCTGAAAATTGGTGTTTGGGATCTCCTTTAAAAATAAAGAGATACGTATTTTTTGTTTTTGGAAAATCCAATTAATGGGGGGGGGGGTGAAAAGGGGGTGAATTTTTAGTATGAATGTATCTATATCTCAAAACTTTTAAGGTTTATAGATGTAAAAACAGGTAGTTAGAATCTCCTTTAAAAATAAAGAAACACCTATTTTTTGTTTTCGGAAAATCCCAATAGGGGTTAAATGCTTTTAATGAGGCTACTTATATTTCAGAACCTGAAGATATTACAGACCTGAAAATTGGTATTTGGGATCTCCTTTAAAAATAAAGAAATAGGTATTTTTTCGTTTTTGGAAAATCCAAATGATGGGGTTGAAAAGGGGTTGAATTTATAAAATGAGTGTGTCTACATCTTAAAAGTTTAAAAGTTTACAGATGTAAAAATTGGTATTTACAATCTCCTTTAAAAATAAAGGAATATGTATTTTTTTTGTTTTCTGTAAATCCCAATAAGAGGGGTGTACAAGGGTGAATAATGGGTTGAATGCCTTTAATGAGGATACATGTATCTCAGAAACTGAAGATATTACACAACAGAAAATTTGTATATGGGATCTCCTTTAAAAATAAAGAAACACGTTTTTTTTTTTGAAAATCTAATTAATGGCGCTTAAACAGGAGTGACAAATTGGGGTGAATTTTTTGAAAGAATATCTTGGAAACGTAAAATGTTACAGACGTAAAAAGTGAGTATTTGGAATCTCCTGTATGTGTAAAGAAACGTAGGTGATTTGTTTTTGGAGACTTCACTTAAGGGGAACTAAAAAGGGGTTGAAATTTTAAAATGAGAATTTCTACAGCATATCTAAAAACTTAACATGTTACATAAGTGAAAAATGGTATTTTTTCTGTTAAAAATAAAGAGACGTGTATTTTTAGTTTTCGGAAATACCACTTGGGTGGAGGGGGCAAAAGTGACTGAAAATGGTATTGAATTCTTTTAATTAGGCTACTGATATCTCAAAAATGAAGATGTTACAGACGTGAAATTTGATCTTTGGAATCTGCTTTAAAAGTAAAGAAACACGTATTCTCGGAAAATCCAATGAAGGGGACGGGGGGGTTTGAATGAATTGAAAAATGATTTGACTTAACTGTATGAGAATACGTACATCTAATAAAACCAAAGTTGTTACAGACGTGAAAATTGGTATTTGGATCTCCATTAAAAACAAAGAAGAACGCTTTTTAGGGGTGGGGAAACAATCTTGTGGGCGGGAGTGAAAAGAAGTTGAATTCCTTTAATGAGGACACATAAATGAAAAACTGAAGAAGTTAGAGTCATGATAATTGATAATTGGTATTGAGAAGATCCTTTACTATTACAGAAACAAGTATTTTTTGCCGGAAAATTCACTTAGCCGGGAGGGGGGGGGGGGGGAGTGTGAAAGAAAGTGAAAAAAGTGAATTATTTTTATGGGGAAACTCATATCCCAAAACTGAACGTAATAGACGTGAACACTGGAGTTTGGAATCTCCTTTAAACATAAAGGAACACGCCTTCTTTTATTTTTTTGGGAGGGGGTAAATAAACTTAACGGCGGTGGGGTGTAAAAGAAGGTGTGAGCAATGGAGTTTACAGTTCATAATGTACTTATAAGGAGCCTCCGTTGCTCAGGCGGCAGCGCGCCGGCCTCTCACAGCTGGGTTCCGTGGTTCAAATCCGGTCACTCCATGTGACATTCGTGCTGGACAAAACGCAGGCGAGACAGGTTTTCCTCCGGATACTCCGATTTTCCCTGTCAACATTCATTCCAGCAACACTGTCCAGTATTTCGTTTCATTTGTCATTCATCGATCATTGTCCCAGAGGAGTGCTTCGACAGCCGGCACAATTCCTATTGTCGCCGCTGGATGGGGCTTTATTATTTCCATTCCTGACCCTGTCGAATGACTGGAAACAGGCTGTAGATTTTCGATGTACTTATTCTGATCATAAACCGATCATTTTTAATCTTTCCTAGGTTCGTTTTCAATAGCCATCTTTTTCCTTCGGAGAACGTTCTTAGATTACAGTACATTCTCCTGGCATATAAATAAAAATGTAAACACATTTGAAATAAACGATAGCAATGAGATTGACCGTCAAATTGTTCACCTCTATAATAAGGTCAATAATGCACGGAAGTATGTCATTCGTATCGCCAGAAATCCCGCACACTTGCCTACGCGCGACAATGGTGCTGGTCACATTGTCAACAATGACAATGGCAGCATATGTAATTTACCGCCAAGTAGCGGTCTTGCATCTTGATATGGGGTCCAGAACATGTAATAATAATAATAATAATAATAATAATAATAATAATAATAATAATAATAATAATAATAATAATAATAATCCGTCGCCATAAGACCTATCTGTGTCGGTGCGACGTAAAGCCCTAGCAAATAATAATAATAATAATAATAATAATAATAATAATAATAATAATAATAATAATAATAATAATAATAATAATAATAATATTCTGGACCGTCGTCAAATGTGCGGACCGCACTGAAAACGTGTCCATATTAAAATGCGTATAGGAAAAGATGGAAAAATTTAGGGACCCAACTGACCGGGTGGTATACCTGGACTTAGCCCGGGAAGTACGAAATCGATTGCTGGAAAGAAAGATTGAAAAATGGGAGGAAACTTGCCGTAATCTATTAGAAAATGAGTCAGATCGCGAACTTTGGCGTATTCTCGCAGTAAACGAGTCAGATCGCGAATTTCGGCGGATTATATATCTAAAACAATAAGCATTATATTATATATTTCAGTATAATACCGTAGCGAAGCATGGGTATCTTGCTAGTCTCTATATATAAAATAGCTTGTCCTGACTGACTGACTGACTGATTCATCATCGCCGAGCCAAAACTACTGGACATAAAGAAATGAAGTTTTGAGGATACATTTATATTAACGTGTAGGTGCTCGCTAAGGGAGGATTTTTGGATATCCGTCGCTAAGAGGTGAGAAGGGGGCATGAATTTTTAAAATGAGGATACCTGTATCTCAAAAACTTAGTTGAAAACCGTAAAAGTTGGACCTAAAACAAACAATATTATTAATATTATTACATTATCGTAACGTAATTATGTCTGTCTCCGTAGCGTATCTGCCCTCCTCGGAGGTCCGGTTCTGATTCCCGGTACTGCGAGATGTTTAGTATTGGCAGGAGGGTTGGTATGTGATTAGAAAAGGTACATGAAGCTCACTTCCATTGGGGGTGATGGTTCGTACCTCTAGTTTATCTATTGGTTTTCCGTGGTTTCCCATTTTCACACCAGGCAAATGTTGGGGCTGTACCTTAATTAAAACCACGGCCGCTTCCTTCCCCATCGTCGCCTCAAGACATATCTGTGTCGGTGCGACGCAAAGCAACTTTACTATTCGGTCCTGCACCAATCGAGATATGAACCCAAAATGCATTAGAAAATGACAAGATCTTTACTGTTGAAGTAGTGGAGTAGCCTTCCACCTTCACAATTTGTGTAATGCTTCTCCTATTTTGTCACTGATTTAAAGTCACACTAACATTTGGAAGGGTTTTGACGCCGCAAAGGTGGGAAAGGTCTAAGATTGGGAAAGAAGTGGCTGCGGCCTTTATTAAGACAGTCAATGGCATTTGATATTATCGTATAATAAAATGTTCCTTCTGGGGATATCTGCAACCGCAGAGTACCATAATACTAATATACCAGGTGGCTCTCGAACGCCGTACTTACTACTTATAAATGCCCCGCATGCACAAATGATGAATGGGATGTCTACCAACTGATTTTCACAGGGAAATACTGCCAGCGGGCAGGTTACGTCAGAATATGAAGAGATAATAAACGGAGTGTCGCTTGCAGCATGTTACTCAGTGCTACTGGTCTAATGCACCCCTTGCATTATTAAACATTGTTTTCGACCGCATAGTTCTAGGCTGGTGTTTGGTACAGCCGCAATATTTGCTGTCTGCATATCACTAATGGCTAGTGTGATCAGCAGCGGTGAATACACAGACATTATTTTAAGCTGGACAACCTGGTCGGAGTGCAACAGAAGCTCCAAACAGACGAACGCCTTCTACACACATATTTCGCCGAACAGTGTTAGATTTTGTTCCATACAATCAACTCTTTTATCAAGTTGAATGTCTACACGTGTATAAATTAATAAGTTATTAGATTTCATTTACTGCATCTTTGGCGTGTCTACAAACAGTAGTGGCGGTTAGGGGGTGGGGTGAGAATGGACAGTCGCTCCCACCCCCATTTTGTAGAGTAAATATTACATTTTATTCCACTTTAGCCAGCTGGAACTAGGAATTATTTTAAAAAAGCTATTTGTACAAGTCTTGTTGTCTTATATGCTAAACCTTTCCTTTATTGTATAGCGCTGTGGCAAGTAGTGGAGACTTTGCATGTGCCGTGAGGAAGGGTAGTAGGGGTACATATTTTTTTGCCGAGGTCGTGGCCAATGAGTTATAATTCACCCACTTGCCGCGCGCATTCGTCCGTCTGGCAGTCTCTTTATTGTCTGTTAGTTTCTCAGTGTGTATTCAAATACTAAATGATTTTTAATTGCATAATCATGCCGTACATCTATGTAATTGTACCGGGCGAGCTGGCCGTGGTGTTACGGGCGCGCAGTTGTGAGCTTGTACTCGGGAGATAGTGGTTTCGAATGCCACTGTCGGCAGCCCTGAAGATGGTTTTCCGTGGTTTCCCATTTTCACACCAGGTAAATGTTGAGGCTGTACCGTAATTAAGGCCACGGTGGCTTCCTTTCCATAAGTTCTATGTGTGTTGGTGCGACGTAAATTCAATTGTTAAAAAATGTATATGTAATTGTAATTTCAACGCGATAGAATTCCAAATTTACTTTCACCGGACTAAATTATTTCGTTTGTATTATGTTATTTTATATGTAAATGCAATTAATCTGCTCCGTGGAGTTTTCGTAATAATAGTTTTTTGAGATTTTGATTCAATGCTTTATAATAAAATTTTCACCAGGTCACACAAACATACTACGGGGCATTTACTTAAAAAAACCATAATTTTAGGAACGTTGGTATTAGCTCCCGTTGAAATAAGATTACAACTGAATATTAATTTTTGAATTGGCTTTACGTCGCACCGACATAGATAGGATTTATGGCGACGATGAGACAGGAAAGGGCTACGCGTGGAAAGGAAGCGATCATGGCCTTAAATAAGATACAGCCCCAGTATTTGCCTGGTGTGAAAATGGGAAACCACGGAAAACCATCTTCAGGGCTGCTGACAATGGGATTCAAAACTATATTATCTCCCGAGTGCAAGCTCAGAGCTGTGCGCCCGTAACCCCACGGCCACCTCACCCGGTATAATTAAATAGAAGTACGGCATGATTATGCAATTAAAATCATTTAGTATTTGAATACTCACTAAGAAACTAACAGACTCTAAAAAGACTGCCAGACTGATGAATGCGCGCGGCAAGTGGGTGAATTATAACTCATTGGCCACGACCTCGGCAAAAATAAATGTACCCCTACTACCCTTCCTCAAGGCACATGCAAAGTCTCCACTACTTGCCGTAGTGCTATACAAATTGGTTAGCCCCGACGAACAGCATTTTGTGCGTATTTCCGTCAATAATTATGTTAATAATTAAAGAAAATAAACGAAGGAATTGGCAGATAAGATAAGAAGGTTTGTACAAACAGCTTTTAAAAAATAATTCCCAGTTCCAGATGCTTAAAGAGGAATAAAAATGTAATATTGACTCCACAAATTGGGGGGGGGGGCGGGACGGGACTGTTCCTCTTCGCTCCATCCCCTAATCGCCGCTACAGTTTGTAGACAAGCCAAAGATGCAGAAAAGGAAATCTAATAACTTATTAATTTATACACGTGTAGACATTCCACTCAATGGAAGAGTTGCTTGTATGAAACAAAAACTAATACTGTTCGGTGAAGTACGTGTGTAGAAGGCATACTTCTGTTTGGAGCTTCTGTTGCATTCCGACCAGATTGTCCATATTAAAATAATGTCTGTATATTCGTCGCTGCTGATCACACTAGCCATTGCTGATATGCGGACAGCAAATATAGTGCGATTGTACCATACACCAGCCTAGAACTATGCGGTCGAAAACGATGTTTACTAATGCAAGGGGTGCATTAGACCGATACCGCTGAGTAACATGCTGCGAGCGACACTCCGTTTCTTATCTCTTCATATTCTGACGTAACCTGCCCTCTGGCAGTAGTTCCCCTGTGAAAATCAGTTGGTAGACATCCCATTCATCATTTGTGCATGCGGGGCATTTATAAGTAGAAAGTACGGCGTTCGAGAGCCACCTGGTATAAATACTTTGTTACAAGATAGCACATTGTAGTAGAAAGTTAATATTGCTTCCTCTATGAGTGAAATATGAGACTGATACCATTGAATACCTTTTGGTTATACGCAACTATTTCTGATATATTCTCTGTCTTCCAGTTCAAGTGCAGTTGTTCATTTGTTAATGGAATGACATAAGAAGGAAGATAAACCGAGCGAGTTGGCCCTGCGATTAGGGGTGCGGAGCTATGAGCTTGCATTCGGGAGATAGTAGGTTTGAACCCCACTGTTTTCCATGTTTTCCCATTTTCACACAAGGCAAATCCTGGGGCTGTACCTTAATTATGGCTATGGCCGATTCCTTCCCACTCCTAGTTCTTTCGTATCCCATCGTTGCCATATGACCTATCTGTGTTGGTGCAACGTAAAGACAATTGTAAAAAAAGAGAAGATACTTAAAATATTTGAATAGTAAACTGAGCTTTTATCATATATTTCTATAATGACGATATAAACTAAGTTCGTTAACGTAAAGGCACTGGCAAAGACAGGAATGTAACAAGGTATATGTGTTTTATATCAGATAGCATGGAATCTAATTTTCTGTCACTTAGAGAGAAATGTTGTACGTAGTTCAAGTTGTCATTAGTTGGAAAGAGTGTTCTAAGTGACACATAGATTTCATCATGTTAATTTTTATGAGGCAGTGAATTGTACCCTTTTAAAAAGGCTCATGATTTAACTTGTAATGGATCGTAACTTGAGAAAGGAGAACAAAGGAAACTGTAGATCTTGGAGGGAACTTTCTCTGCCTCTACGTTGTCTGACACCGAATATATACGCAATCTTCGAGATATGAACCCAATAAACGTAAGAAAATAACAAATATTAAATTATTGAAGTAGTGGAGGAACTTATTTTCACCTTCACAATTTGAGTAATGCATTTTCTGTTTTGTGATTGATTTAAAGTCGCCCTAACACATGAAATGGTTTCGATGATGAAAAGGAGGGATAGGGATAACGTTAGGAAGGAAGCGGGTGCGGCCTTAACTAAGATAAAGCCCCAGCATTAGCCTAGTGTGGAAATGGGAAACCACGGAAAACCATTTTCAGGGCCGCCGACGTTGGGGCTCGAAATCACCATCTCCCAAATGCAAGCTAACAGCTACGTGACGCCAACTCACTCGATGAGTATTGAAACGAATATAGTAACAATAAATACATTTAGGAACATTAAGAAAAACACCATCCCAACAATTTCTTGCAGAAACCACAGAAAACTACCTCAAAACTGGTTAGCAGTTTTATTTTATCCCTCCCCTCCTCAGAGTCCATAGTCATACATCAAAATACTAGCACGCACTGAGTTATCTCGATTGAGTTTAAAATCCCCACTCAACTTAGTGTATAAAATCTAGAATAATTGATTCGGGAGATAGTGAGTTCGAACCCCACTGTCGGCAGCCCTGAAGGTGGTTTTATGTTCTTGCCTATTTTTCACCCTTCCCTATTCCATTGTCGCCATAAGACCTATCTGTGCCGGTGCACCTTAAAGCAGATTGTTAAAAAAGGCAAAAACAAACTAGAATAATTGATAATGAAAAATGTCTATTACGTACTCATTGTTAGCTCACGACGTGGCCATGCTGAAACACTGGATCCCGTGAGATCTGCGAAGTTAAGCAACGATGGATATCGTCAACTCCAGGATGGGTTGACAACGTGCTGCTGGTTTTGAGGACGAGGTGAAACGAACTGGCCACCTTACTGCAAGTAAACTCCGGCTTAGAGTGTATGATCATTGCTCTCTTGAATTAGCTGATTGTACTGACTAGTTCGACAACGTCCAGGTTTCAATGGCTACTCATTACTTTTTCTTTTTTTGCTAGGGGCTTTACGTCGCACCGACACAAATAGGTATTATGGCGACGATGGGATAGGAAAGGCCTAGCAGTTGGAAGGAAACGGCCGTGGCCTTAATTAAGATACAGCCCCAGCATTTGCCTGGTGTGAAAATTGGAAACCACGGAAAACCATCTTCAGGGCTGCCGATAGTGGGATTCGAACCTATCTCCTGGATGCCAGCTCACAGCCGAGCGCCTCTACGCGCACGGCCAACTCGCCCGGTCTACTCATTACTAGTTGTCCCTTGAATCAACATTGAGCTGTAGCTTAAGATATACCATCAAGCCGTTAGATACGACAGGTTTGAAATGGAGAAGTATTTGAAAATTTTAGGGGAAAATATAAGTATATACAGTGGAACGATATGAAAATGAGAGGGATAAATACTGGGTAGTATTGCTTTTAATTACCTAACGGGATGAAAATGTGCCTTAACAGTTTTATTTTACATGTAGTTAGACGTAAATTAACGTGTTTCTAACATAGTTGATGACTCGTACGCAAATCACAAAGATGAGAGAAGATGAATTTGATTGCAAATTTGCAAATTAATTAACATGTGTGTGTTAACTATTAGCATGAAAGAGGTTACATATTTACTCGTGAATATTGCTGATTATTGCAGTAATGACTGTATTTTAAGTATTAAATAATTATAGACATATATATTACATATCGGTAAGTATATACATTTAGCAAGTGGGTGGTTAGTCTTGCGTTCTGCACACAGAACGCTTTTGGTTATATAAACTGTACTAACGCAATTCGGGTAATTTAGCACATTATTCAATGAGATATTATTAAACGTATTGTCTGAACTCGATAGCTGCAGTCGCTTAAGTGCGGCCAGTATCCAGTATTCGGAAGATAGTGGGTTCGAGCCCCACTGCCGACAGCCCTGAAGAGGGTTTTCCGTGGTTTGCGATTTTCACACAATGGAAATGCTGGGTCTGTACCTTAATTAAGGGCACTACCTATTCCTTTCCTCTCTTAGCCCTTTCCTATCCTATCATCGCCGTAAGACCTATCTGTGTCGCTGCGATGTAAAATAAATTGTAAAAGAAAATCGTACACAATCACTGGTATCCTGACTTTAAGAAAAAAAAATACTTGGCCCAAATCTTACAAGTGACATATATCCATACAACGATGGTGTTTCCTTTCTAGTCGGGCTGAGTGGCTCAGACGGTTGAGGCGCTGGCCTTCTGACCACAACTTGCCAGGTCAATACGTCAGCCTCGTGTCGGTAGATTTACTAGCACGTTAAAGAACTCCTGCGGGACAAAATTTCGGCACCTCGGCGTCTCTGAAAACTGTAAAAGTAGTTAGTGGGACGTAAAGCCAATAACATTATTATTGTTTCCTTTCTGAAGAAATCTTAAAACCATTCCAAATTCGAACCCAAAACCTCACGATTACTAGCCGGGTGCGTTGACCACCCATAGTAGAATGGAGAATGTTCGAGGCAGTTATCGTCGCTCCGCGTAGAGAAACCGCTCTATGATAATATTTCAGCTTAGAACTCTGACCAGAAAGGTTCTGTCTTCCAAGGTTCAGTGTTGTATGAATTACATCAACAAATTTTCGTTCAGTGATACATGTGCTGCGGGTCAGTATTTCTCCCCTCAATATTGTCACAATACGCAATATCAAGGCGCAACGACGTTATATTACTGTGATTATTTGCCTTCTTCCTTAGTCATATGGCCCATGATACCAACTATGAAAACACTAGAGAGCCAGAGTTGTGTGATTCACTCCCGGATTAAGAGACTTCCACTAACTATCTCCCAAGATTTTTATACTTAGTTCTACAGTAACTCCTACATCTTGAACATAATTCCTGTCGCTAACATCTAACAAACACCGAACGAGTAGGCTGTGCTATACGGGCTGCACAGCTCTTAGCTTTCATTCGGGAGATTGTAGGTTTGAACCCCACCGTTGACAGCCTTGAAGATAATTTCCTGTTGTTTCCTATTTTCACACCAGGTCAGTGCTGGGGCTATACCTTGATTAAGCCCGCGGTCGTTTCCTTACCAGTTTCTCTCCCAACGTTGCCAAAAACTTACCAGAATATGCGACGTTAATCCACTAGAAAAAGTTAAACAAAAAACTCTAATAAACAACCATAATCATCAGTACAGACACCACGATAACTCAGTATTTCCACGCAATTAACAGGATCTTTATTATAATAACGAACCCTTGCCAATACTGCCCATTAGGGGACATTGGGAGAGATGGCCTGCAACATCTTCGGTTGTATTACTTGGCTTTCAGTACCGGATAGTCCGACTCGTTGGCTGAATGGTCAGCGTACTGGCCTTCGGTTCAGAGGGTCCCGGGTTCGATTCCCGGCCGGGTCGGGGATTTTAACCTTCATTGGTTAATTCCAATGGCCTGGGTGCTGGGTGTTTGTTCTGTCCCCAACATCCCTGCAACTCACACACCACACATAACACTATCCTCCACCACAATAACACGCAGTTACCTACACATGGCAGATGCCGCCCACCCTCATCGGAGGGTCTGCCTTACAAGGGCTGCACTCGGCTAGAAATAGCCACACGAAATTAAAAAAGTACCGGATACATTCCTTCTCGTATCAGACAGCTCGTCGATTGGTCTCATAAGGCCAAATGAACTCTGTCCCGAATCTCAGTTTAAAATTAAAAAAGCCTACTTGGATTAGCTGGAATTAGCTGGTAAGGATAAACTGCACGACCCATTCACCACGGGGCTGACACACTTATGACTATGTGGATATGATAATGAGTACAATGAATCTAGTTCCCAGAAAGCAAGATACCGGGCGAGTTGGCCGTGTGCGTAGAGGCGCGTGGCTGTGAGCTTGCATCCGGGAGATAGTAGGTTCGAATCCCACTATCGGCAGCCCTGAAGATGGTTTTCCGTGGTTTCCCATTTTCACGCCAGGCAAATGCTGGGGCTGTACCTTAATTAAGGCCACGGCCGCTTCCTTCCAACTCCTAGGCCTTTCCTATCCCATCGTCGCCATAAGACCTATCTGTGTCGGTGCGACGTAAAGCCCATAGCAAAGAAAGCAAGATACTCAACAAACGTAAAATACTGTTTGGGGTTGGTCGATAATTTCTAGGTAAATTTGATAACAATTTAGGCAAGCTTTGGAGAAGTTATTTTTCGCAGATAACTTTGGTGTTGATTGTTGTCACAAGAGGGTATAAGAATTGTCTCGTTTGAGGGTGGGTGGCATCTGCCGTGTATGAGAAACTGCGTGCTATTGTAACAGTTGCAGGAATGTTGGAGACAGCTTCAGCACCCAGTCTCTGAGCCGTTTAAGATTAAATTCCCTCAAACCAGCCGGGTATCGGACCCGGGGCCTGAGAATCGAAGGCCAAGACTGACTTATTCAGCCATGGAGACGGACAGTTTAAAGAGGAAACAACACGGTAATCAGCCAAAGAAACTAATTTAGAAGTATTTAGAAGTATATCATTTTCGAGTACAGTATATGTATGAAATAGTAATTTGTTATGTTACTACGGTTCTCGTGTGAGTTGTGAACTGGAAGGGATACTGCTGGCTTACATAGCGCGGCCCACCTAAGCTCTGTGGGACCACGACTCATTATGTCTGACATGCCACATATATTCTAATTAACTGGCTAACCAGCTGTCAGGGCCAGTCCCAACTTCCTAACATAAAGGGAGACTATTGAAGCTCAAAGCACTTGACCACCGAGTACGACATTTTCGGTAGCAAAAGATCTTAGATGTCGACGCTAATTAGGAACTAATATTTAGAGGCCCCCATTTTAAACGGCATTTGTTGGATCGTTTAACACATACTTAAGTCGCAGAGGATATACATTCTTTTCGCCGCAGAGAAACTAGAGCGCAGCTCACGGATTTCGTTTTTCCACGCGTATGTGCACGACTTCATTGTAAGGCAGAGAATTTTACCTGCATTTTTTCACGGAATTTGAAAGCTGATTTATTTTCCCACCTGCTTGGAATCCTATAGTAGAACTGGGTAAATGAAACTGAGTTGCTCGATTATGGTCTACTCGTTTAACGTCGCACTAACACATCGAAGGTCGATGACGAAGTATAACTGCTACTCTGAGAATGGTTCTTCCATGGATATTTAAACTCGGTGAAGGAAAGTGGTGAGAAGGCAGTCTAATTTTAAGGATTCAACATTCACTACTTGGGATTCGTGCCATAGCTACCTACATGAGAAGTCAATGATTGCCACTCAGCAATCACGGACCCTTCGTTTGTAATCCACATTTGTGATCTGTGATTAATGAGTTAATGGGTGATGAAGTTCTGTAAAGATACCTGTGGGGCAATTTGAAGGTTCAGGTGTACTCCATTAATCCTCACACATTGGAAGAGCTACAGCAGAACATTGAAAACGCTGTTACTGCTGTCCCTCACGCAGAGCTGTTACGCATGTCTCACAGTTTGATAAATCAAGAACAACGCTGCATCGACGTCAACGGTGGCCGTTTCCAGCATCTTCTGTGGTGTTCATTAACAAGGGTCAGCCCCGCGTCAGTCCTATTGTAAATATTTTTCGGGCCTGTTTAATATGCCCTCTCTGTATATGCATAATATTAACAATCTATTTCCTTTAGTTCACAAACAGGGATGCACATAGCAATAAGTCATAATGAAAATTCAAATTATGCGTAGAATTTTTTCGGAAGGTGTCATAATTATTTTCTGCAAGTCGATAACAGGAGCTACCTGACGGCGAGATGGCGGTCTCGGTCTAGAAGGCCTAGAATAATAGCCGAGAGCATTCGTCGTGTTGACCACACGGCACCTCATAATCTGCAGGCCTTCGGGCTGTGGTCGCTTGGTAGGCAATGACCCTTCCGAGCTGTTGTGCCATGGAGTTTAGCTTTGTGGCTTTTAGTCTATTTCGTGGACTATTGTGGGTCAGATAATAGTGACATAACAGTCTGATGATTACGCAATCTGTAGTACAATGGTTATTAAGCGTCTAATGCGTACAGTAATACGTATCAGTCTTCAAGCTCGACAACTACATAGTGCATAACGTCGTTGCGCCTGCAGATACCACTTTGGTCGGTAAGGTTCTGTCAACTACGTTTCAGTATTGTGCGGATGTTGTCAAGCAATTCTCGCTCTTCATAATATATGTGCTGCGGGTCAGTATTTCTCCTAACATATTATCACATAGCGGTCTTCGCAGGCGCAGCGACGATAACTTTCAACAGTGTGCATCGTGGTGAGGAGCACTTTTCTAGCCCATAAGGTAATCAGAAAAAAATAGTTTTTGTTTTTATTGTTTCATTCAGGTACTTCGGATGAATAAATCATCAATAAGGCAATTTCAAGTTGCATTCTCTTTTTGAGTGTCAGGTCAACGATATCAAGTGTATTATTGACATATGACATCAACACTGATGATGATGATGATGATGGTGAAGATGACAGTTGTTGTGTAAAGGGACCGAACATCTAGGTCATCAGCTGCTAAATATATATGAAATAGAAAGTGTGTAGGCTATTCGAAATATTTCCTAATTGTCACTGTCAAGCATTGTTACATCATTTTAGCAGTTAGAAAGATCTTTCGTTTGCTAACCACATTTTGTCACATTATACGTAACCTGTCTGACAACATGTGTTATTGCATTGGCTGTAGCAATGTATTTAACCGTCATCATTTGGGTAGAAAGTAGGTGTCTGTAGAACTGATGCAAAATGCTACCGTACTAAAATTTTGTGGTGAATACTGGGAATCCTGGATAGAAAACTCGGATAGGAAGTATAAAAACAGTTGCCGAGGTTTGAATTACATAACATGAGTGTGCTAGTCCTTTTATAGAGAGAGTGGTAGTGCGTTCAGATATAAAGGCTGATCCCTTTCTCAAACAAGTTAAATTATGTTTTTATTTTAGATGACTCTCATTTTTATGAAACCAAAATAGTATTTGACACAGTGAAGCTCAAATTAATGGGAGGCAGTCGATGAGGATGCAGCTACGCATCGGTGAGATTCCAGACGTAGACCGCGGAGATTTCATTAGTACGATTGGACTGTGCGGTCTATGAATTATTACTGCTGTTCCCTTCTCTTTATATTAAGAGACGGGGGTTTCTACTCCCTACCAAGCACAAAAAATAATCTATGGTTCACCACTTTCAAATGGGAAAATGTCGGTTAATATTGATCATACAAAAGAATCGTAGAAAAGAGCGATTTCTATGGTTTATGAGAATGGCAGCTTAGATCGTGAAGTTGATCGTAGTTACTCAGCTGTTAGGTTTCAGCAAGATTGATTACTGATTTTAAGACGAAAAGAAAATGCAAGAAATTGGGATAAAAAGTAAGTTTTCGCCTCTACTCGTTTGAACTGTGGGAAGGAAAATCTATTTCAGAGGATTCAATCAACGTTCAGATTATATAGTATACTCGGGTCCTCTTCCCGCGGTGGTGCTACGCTTTTCAGGCACCAATTCCCCCTCCCAATGGAAGTGAGCTGCATGTACATTCCAGCCCTGCTGTCATTCTTACTTTTTTTTACAACTGGCTTTACGTCGCACCTATATGGCGACGATAGGATAGGAAAGGGCTAGGAGTGGGAAGTGGGAAGGAAGCGTCCGTGGCCTTAATTAAGGTACAGACCAACATTTGCCCCGCGTAAAAATGGGAAACCACGGAAAACCATTTTCAGGGCTGCCGGCAGTGGGGTTCGAACACACTATCACCTGAATGTAAGCTCACAGCTGCGAATCCCTAGCCGCATGGCCAACTCGCTTGGTTCTTAGATTTATGGCAATACCGGGATCGAACTCGGGACTCCGAGGATGGCAGCTAATAATGATAACCGTTACGCTAATGAGGCGGACAACGTTCATATTAAATACTGTAGGTGCAAAGTTATAGGAATATAAAGGAAGAAATGTTGAATCAGCCGAACTCAGTTCAGTATTACTGTAAATGATGTGTGAACGTCTCCAACACTGGAACAACGGTTCGTTGTTTCCACCGTTATATAATGTAGTAAACTTGCAGGACATACATTGACCTGGGATCTATTTAACCTTTTAGTAAACGTAATTGTTGAGGATCAAATGTGACCGAGCATCGATCTAGGTACTGTTATACATTTTAAGAAGAGTAATATTATTGCTTCCACTACCTTTGCTTTGTGCATGTGATGTTCCGTAGCCCATACAGTTTTCGTGTTAATACACGCACCAGGTTTCCTAAATCGGGCGTTATACCCTTTAATGTAATTCATCAGTCTTGTTTAATAAATAACCGAGCTCGATAGCTTCAGTCGCTTAAGTGTGGCCAGTATCCAGTATTCGTGAGACAGTAGTTCGAACCCCACCGTCGGCAGCCCTGAAGATGGTTTTTCCATGGTTTCCTATTTTCACACCAGGCAAATGCTGGAGCTGTACCTTAATTAAGGCCACGGCTGCTTCCTTTCCAGTCCTAGCCCTTTCCTGTCACATCGTCACCATAAGACCTATCTGTGTCGGTGCGACGTAAAGCCAATAGCAAAAAAAAGTTTAATAAATATCTCCTTGGAGACTATAACAACAAAATTAACAACAACCACCACCACCACAACCACTACCTTTTTCTTCTTCTTTTTCTGCCGCTTTTCCCACACCTGTGGGGTCGCGGGTGCGAAGTGTGTGTGGCACATGTGGAGTTGGCCTTGTTTTACGGCCGGATGCCCTTCCTGACACCAACCCTATATGGAGGGATGTCATCACTATTGCGTGTTTCTGTGGAATTACCACCACTACCTTATGGGTAGTAAATAGAAAAGGGCGGAACTCGAGATTTGTTTCGGCAGCTCTACTTTTAAGTTCGGAAATTCACATCTGGCAAGTAAGGAAGTAGCAATACCGGGAAATTCTGAGCGTTGGACCACCATTGTCCGAGTGAGTTAAAGACTGGCAGTTACAATAAATGTTTTATGCAAATAATTTTTTATAACACACATGACGATTTTATGCACAAAACTAAAATTCAGTCCGATCATATTTTACAAAGAGCATTAATTAGTAAGCATAAATATAAGTCTCAGTAAAAATTGAGTATACTACAGTGACCACCGGAGAAGAGTTTACGGCAAACTCATGCGAGGCACGCATACCGAGCTGATGGGGAAGACAGGCTGTACTCCCCCTTTGAAGGAACAAGTAAGGAGCTACTTTGTGGGAGCTTCTTTGACCCATCCTCTGCCCTGTAAGGAATATTAGAGCTCTGCACTTCTGCTAGTGAGATACGTGATTTACTTGACGCATCCAATGACTGTGGTCGCAAAGTGCATAGTAACAATTACCCGCCATGGTGTGTACACCACTGATTAATGAGCGTTTATTGTTGAAACATGCGTTTAAAAACGAAATCGTATGATAGGTGTGTGCGGGAGTATTACAAACGATTTCCGGAAAGTTTTACAACATCGAAACCATATGTTCATGCTTTATTTGAAGAGTGGTGTGAATCCATCTTAAACGGAAAAATGCATTAAAAAGAGGGTCTTGACAGATTAAAAGCTTAAAAATATGCGAGCCACACTTCACGTTAGCTTTCGTAAATCGGCTGGCCGTTTAGCACAGGAGTGTCATATCTCACCCACCTTAGTGTTGAGAAGTATTAAAATTCTGATTTTTTCCATATACGATTTCCGTAGTGCACAAGTTTAATGTTACAGATCCTGTCGCTCTTGTTGACTATTGCCGATGGGTGCACAAGGGAAATTTCGATCCTTCGCTTTTGATCATGTCTGACGAAGGTTGGCTTCACCTCAGTGGGTATATAATTCTTAGAAAACTCTGGAAAACTGAAAATCCACATGCGATACACGAGGTACCTTCATGATACGAAAGTGGGTGTTTGGTGTAGTTAGTGAATGAAGAATGGTTGGACCTATATTCTGCATCCCATGTTTTAACATGTTGATTGAGGAAGAGAGAGACTACTCTTACCTTCAGTACCACGTACGGCTGCGATTAGAAATGTGATCGGTGATCGGATAATGGCTAGCCCGTTTTACAGATCACAGTATATGTGCGTTTTATTTGTAAGGAAATTTGAACCAGAATGTCTATCGGCACGATGCACGTACAGCTGAGGCCCTGGACTACAATAGGAGTGCAATGACAGAAGCCGAATTACGACGCGTTTCAGCGAATTTCCTACGACGATGACAGGTCTGCATAAACGAAAATGAAAATAATTTTCAGCAGCTGCTATGACATTGATGTAGGAAAATGAAAATAATTGCCTGCCTTTCATTTCTTTCCTCTTTTTGATGATAATGAGACTGATTCCCAGTTCCTTCCTGTTGAAGAGAATAGTGTCGAGAAGGACCTGTAATTTCCTTGGGGAATAGAGCCTGTCCTTCCCGTCAGCTCACTATGCGTGCCTCTTTTGTGTTTGGTGGTCACTGTATAAACAAAAAGCACTGGCCACCGTACTGGCCACGAAGACCCTTGACGTGGTGAAAGGTAAAGAAAGGCTACCGCTAACCGTAAACTCAGCACAAATTGGGGATAAAGTGGTTAGCTCTATATTTGGCCACCTTTGCTACCAGGAATTCATCTGGTACTCGCTTTTGGTGTAAACTGAGAGAATCTCAATGCATGTATCACTCCAGAAGTGGAAATCTCGTTCCTTTTCGTTAAATAATAAAGCTCTATCTGGGATGAGACCATAATCACTTCACAGCACCGGCCTGTACAGTGCACCTTTATTCAAGTAGAACCTTCCTCTATATGGCCGTACAGATAAATGTATATATGTAGTTCTGGAGTGGATAATACTGAGAAATAAGTATTCGACGCTAGCACACGCCACTCGTGCTTCACAAAGCTACTATGATATGAATGTTCAGTAATTCAACACGCCTCCTCACAAGTATATTACAGAACTCTTAATTCAAGTTACACATTAATGCTCATTCTATTACATTTAACATTTCCCTAAAGTTTTAAAATGTAATTTTACTCCATGACAGTACATTTATCTGCCATTATCTCATTTGAATCCACTCCTCACGAAGGAACGGTACGAAGTCGGGCGGCGAATTTCGATTTTATTTTTACATATTCCCGAAAGACTTTTTGGCGGCCTAATTTTTCGCTAGTCCCTTTTACGGGAGAATTTTAGAGCTCCAATTTCGCGGGGCGCGACCCGGTCGCAGCCAGTGGCTGTTTTGCCTCGTCTCCCCTCTCTGCGCGTTTCATTCTCCACCGTCACCCACCACAGAGTTAGACCTATTCTCTATGGTGAATTTCTTCACGACGGTGGTTTCTTTGAATTGTATGACCATTTGCAACATTACTGCAGCTTTTGCCTACGGAGTTAATATTCAGGAAGCTACAGAGCTTTCTTATAAAGAGGAAATCATGAATACACGGATAAACACAACGTTCGGAACTATTTTAGAGGAAAAGTGTGAACTTGTTGAGGAGGAAGATGAAGCCGATATTATACTCATTTTCCTCATGATAAGATATCATCGTATTTGTGAAAAAAACTGTACTTGTGATAGGCTGCCTAGCGGAAGTGGCCAAAATGTTCTCGGATCTTCTAGAATGCAATGTAGGCCTACTCAGTTTCCCGCCAGGAAGTCGAAACATTTATAAACGAAATTTTCAATCCTGGAGAGGCACATGCGCCTGCGGTTCGCTAAAACTACATAAAATTGAAAAACAGGTTAATTTAGCTACTTACTCTTCCCACTTCATTGGGGGGTTACATGTTGTGGAAGCCTTGACCTTTTACTTCTTCAACGGAGTTTATGGCCAGTGCAGAAATGTCTTTGCTTTCTTGTGACGACTCACCTAGACAAAACTGTGTTTCTTGAACTATTGCTCTTGCTTGGAAGTTGCCTCAAGTCGTGGGCTGTGCACCAGACATAATAACTTGTCAGAGCGTTCATGAATTTTAAACTAGACGTTGAGGTAAAACATAGTGTAGACGGTAGAAGAAATCACCAGAGAGATATAATTATTTGAGATGGATAAAGAAGGTTGGGATTCGTGTCAGTAAATATGGAACGAATCGTCCTTTAGCGAGCTGAGGATACTGGGTAAGCATAAGTGTTTATAGCGTGGTCGGAAACAACTTGAAATGGTAGAAGATTAGTCTTCTTCTTCTTTTCCTACCGTTTTTCCCACACCTGTGGGGTCGCTGGTGCCAACTGCGTCGTACATATGGAGTTGACATTGTTTTACGGCCGGATGCCCTTCCTGACGCCAACCCTATACGGAGGGATGTAATCACTATTGCGTGTTTCTGTGTTGGTTGGTAGTGTGATATGCTGTCTGAATATCAAGAGGAGATTGTTGGGACGGACACAAACACCCAGTCCCCGAACCAGAAGAATTAATCAGAAGCGATTAAAATCCCTGACCCGGCCGGGAATCGGACTCGGGTACCTCTGAACCAAAGGGCAGTACGCTGATCATTAAGCCAAGGAGTCGGACTTATGAATATACTACTATTTTTTAATAATTATGGGAAAACGCACAATGTGCAGAATGTTAGGTCATTAGTCATCACCGGTTCTCACTTTCATAAAAAATTGCCCCTGTATTATACGACAAGGGGGAAATTATGGAAGTACTGTAAGTACTGGAACGCCAAAAGTTAAGTTACGCGAAATATTTTAATTTAAAAAATAGGAAGCATTGTTAATTTTGATATCTGTTTCTTGAGATCATTTTGAAAAAGATCGGTTTTCATGTTCTTGATTAATTACAGCATTCTCCTTCACGTTTTCCAGAAGTAATGCATTCTCTCAGCATGCTTGTCTTACAACCGGATGTATTTCAGTTTAAATTCAAAGCACAATGGTTACCTTGGCCACGATTATGTGCCATAAAATTCCTAATCGGATCATCCCTAACTGAGCGAAATTACATTTTAAAATTGTGTTATATTATATTATATTATATTATATTATATTATATTATATTATATTATATTATATTATATTATATTACAATAAGAATTTCCTCTCAGCATGAGTAGTCCTAATGATCAGTCAGTTGCATTAAATGAAGTTTCGCTCTTCTCAACACCACCTTATTTTTAAAACTAATATTATTGACATATTTTAAAAATTAGGATGTTACATTTAAAGTTTGATACAACACTTATAATAATAATAATAATAATAATAATAATAATAATAATAATAATAATAATAATAATAATAATAATAATAATAATAATAATATAATTTTGTAATAATACCCCTAGATTATGTTGTTTATTGGCTTAAAACGAGGTAACGCTTCATTTAACAGTTCAAGATACTCGTAAATCGCATTTGATTTATAAGCGAAAATTGTTGATTCTGCATCATATGTTTCACATGTTTTTGTGCTGCAGTACCATGAAAGTTCATGGAAAAACTATAAGTGGTAATACGTGAGATATTTCTGTGTCAGAGGTTTGTGACATCCATGATGTCACTCCAGAATAGGTGCCATGGATCTTGTTTTCTTTAAGTGCCAAAATTTAGTTAGGTGGTGTTGGTGGTTATGTCTTCAAGAGGAAAACAACTATATTATCAGCGCAACTGCCAGTTTGTTCATCCATCTTGCCGATTCGTCATATTTGCAAATGTTGCCTACAGAACTACGCAGGGATACTGTATATTATCATACAGGAACATTCAGCCTAATGTAAGGTACAAAAGAAGAAGATGTATCGCGAGCGACGAATTACGTACCTCAAATGCTGCGAAAGAACTGAAAGAAATAATTACTCGATACACTTAGAAGAAATGGGTACAAAGGTCTCGCTTCTGGAGGCGTGGATTGAGACCAAAATGTGTCTCATTTTGGTCGTCTACCTATGGTTGCCGCTCAGACACAGCCTGTTTAAGAGGGAAGGCTCAAAGATGCTCATGAGCTTGACGTGGTCGGCTACTGAGTTAAAGCTCAGTTTTCCCAGAACCACACATAGTTGGACAGACACGAGCGCTTTGGAGTGATTGTAAAAGTTAAGTAGCATCCCTATGACGTTAAAGGATAGCGGTCACTTACTTCAAATTCACATTGCAATCTCGTTAATTTATTTTGATCCAGCAGAGCTACATCATCATTTGCTGAGATGTATCATAATAGTGATATACCCTGTTGCAGCCATATCAAGTTGTGGCTGCCTAACGAACTGTAATTTTTGCCGATATTCGTAATCTTGTCCCATGTTTCCGTTATTGCCTGCCAGCGTGAGTAATGATCCGAAGTCAATATTTTGTAGATAGGGAAAGAAATTACCCAACTTGATCAAGCTATGTATATAAAAGCAAAGACATTATTTAGCTTGTTTCTTGCCAGGAATCTTACTGACCTCATCATCTCAACTCTCATCAATCACATGCTCAACAGGCCGTGAGCACGCCAGCCAATGGCTTCCTTTCAAAACAAAAACTTCTAATGAAGCACTAAGGAAACACACACGTTTGGAAACTGCGATGGGTTTAACGATTTATAGAACGAAATTAAGTCATTGCGTTGTCAGGCTTCTCATAGAGAGCAGCGCCGGTCTCTTGGCACAGTTACCTTATGGAACAGAAGGACGGGATACAAACTTAGATAGCATGGATACCTATTTTTTTGTTTACTATTAAAGCAGTTACTAAGGTTACATGATAGTGGAACCTTTCTCATTCTCTTCCAAATGAAGAATATTTGCTAAAATTGTGGGAAAACAGTTGATTTATGCAGAATAAACCTCGTCGTTATAATTTAGCACAAAACCATTATCCTCATAGATCAGATTATTATTATTATTTAGTATTATCTTACAATTTTATGTTAAATCCTTTTGTCACTGATTTCTAACGTGCTTATGACTTACCACCTCCTGTACCATCCGTTGTTGCAGACACGAAACTTCAAAACGCGTATTTAAGGTCAGATTTCATTTATTATTGTTGGGTTTGGGTCACCTAGCCGTCAGTTTACATTCGGAAGATAGCTGGTTCAGCCCCCAGTGAAGGCAGCCCGGTGGATGATTTTCCGTGATTTGCAATTTTCACACCGGGCAAATTCTGGGGCTACACCTTAATTTTTATTTTATTTTTTACAAGCTGTTTCACCTCGCACCGACACAGACAGGTCTTATGGCGAGGATGGGATAGGAAAGGGCTAGGAGTGGGAAGGAAGCGACCGTAGCCTTAATTAAGGTACAGTCCCAGCATTTGCCTGGTGTGAAAATAGAAACCACGAAAAACCATCTTTAGGGCTGCTGACAGTGGGGTTATAATTCAGTATCTCCCGAGTGCAAGCTGAGAGCTGCGTGACTTAATCCGCACAGCCACTTGCTTGGTCCTGACGTATTTAAGCGCCTTCAAACACCACCTGACTGAGTCGGGAGGTGCCAGAATTTATATCCGCAGAAGTTCTTTTACGTGCCAGTAAATCTACCAACACGAGGCTGACGTGTTTTCAAATCTGAAATACGTCGCACCGGCGCAGATAGATCTTATGGCGACGATGGGATAGGAGTTGGAAAGAAGCGACCGTGGTCTTAATTAAGGTACAGCCCCAGCATTTGCCTGGTGTGAAAATGGGAAACCACGGGAAACCATCTTCAGGTCTGCCGACAGTGGGCTTCGAACCCACTATCTCCCGAATGCAAGCTGATAGCTACGTTACCCATGTACCTTAATTAAGGCCACGGCCGTGAAAGTAAGGCGAGCTGTCAATCAGGGTTATTGCCTGGCTCAGGTAATATCAGCGAGCCGGACTACCTTCTGTGAGGACGGATAGAGAATTTGTAAATAGACAACAATTAGTGGAGTGCAGTCATTCAGGTTGAATATAACTCTGTGTGTGCGTGCTTACTGGGTCATCCTGAAATATATTAGATCGATAAAACAGACAGTATTTTATTCGTAACAATAGAGTTTTAGAGCATGAAATTCTGTTCTAGTTGTCAAAATCCCATATTCCGTATAAATAGTTATATGTATCTTCAGTGAGAACCAGCGGTATATTTCTACAGTGCATATGCACGTCATCATCACCTAAAGGCCACGCAGTTATTTTTCAGCAATAAATTGTTACACAACAGTTGATTTTATAGCAAAATTATTACTTCGATGTAGGACATGCCACTTGATCATTCGTCCAATTTTGACTGAAACGTGTCTCGTCTAACTCAAATAGTTCTCTCCTGAGTGAACTCTACGACCACGAGTTTCCACAGAAGTGGAAGACTCGTTCTTAAATTTCTCCACCTCTGACAGGATATTGAACTCATGACCTTGGACCAAAAGGGTTCAGTATATGTGTAGTTTTGTTTTTGCAATTTGTTTTACGTCGCACTGTTACAGATAGATCTTGTGGCGACGATGGATTAGAAAAGGTTTAGGAATGTAAAGGAAAGCGACTGTGGCCTTAATTGAGGTGAAAATAGGAAACCACGGAAAATCATCTCCAGAGCCACCGACAATGGGGTTCGAGCCCACTATCTCGTGAATGCAAGTTGACAGCTACGTGAACCAACCCTCATACTCACTCGCTCGGTGACAGCATAATAAACCTACAGTACGTCTCTTCGTGTCAATAGAGCACACTTTATCCGCCTCGGCTTGGCGGCCTCCATCCACCACCCTTACCTCTTTTGACTTCTGGACTTTACCTGGTAGAGTTAACAGAGGTTCCAGGTCTTGTAACGTTATTTATTCAGACTCTCCCACCTCAGTGCGCAGACCCTGCCGGGACAGTTCTAATCAGATGAGAACTGATACGACACAACGCTCTTGTACGGCTTGTTTAGATGAGATGAGCGAAAACTCCCCTTACAGGAAGGTAGCCCTCTTTGGAATAACTCAGTTACAAAAGGAAAGTCATTTTATTAGAGTGTGTGCTCGCTACAGTGTAGCAGTCAGCATCATGCCAATTAGTCGATATGGAAACCCAAGGAAAAAATGTTTTGAAATTATAATCACTTTCAGATCAGTGATTTCACTTCGATCTTTGTTCAAATTATCTTTCTTTCTTTCTTTCTTTCTTTCTTTCTTTCTTAGTAGGTTTATGTAACTTCGCACTAACATAGATAGGTTTTCGGTGACGAGAGGATAGGAAAGGGTAAGGACAGGGAAGGAAGCGGCAGGGGCGTAACAAATGTGATACGACCCACCTGCCAAAATAAAAATTCGGGCCCCCTCAAATAAAATGTAAAACCTACGAAGAACTTTAATAACTTTAATTACAACAGGTAGATAATATACAATATATTGTCAAGTTATGTAAACAGAGGGATTATTCCGTGATTTAACGGCTAAGCTGCTGAACCATTTACCACTTCGCTGTTCGTACTTAAAATTCGCTTCATTTTACAATTACTACGGAACTACATTCTGTAACCGGTGCCAAAGTCTTAGTTATAATAATTTATTCGAACACAACACAGAAAGATATACGAACAAAATTAAATAGCCTAAAGAAACTGTTGAAAAAAAAGTTTGAAAAATATCAAACAGCACAACTGATAAGCCTTCGCGCCGCAAGAAGAGCTCGTTCGAAACTGAATTGACTGAGTGTTACTACACCTACTTTTTACTAGCGTTATATATTGCTGTCGAGTAAGGTGTGATAGCGATATTTGTGTATAATACGATCACAGATGCACTAAGTAAAATATGATATCTTGGTATCAGTTTTCATTGCTTTAATTATTTTTAAATACTTCGGTGCAGGTCTTTTGCGAGGAGCGTGTCGCGGTGTTGCGAGATACAGCTGTGCTATAATAACTGCTGCTAGATGGCAATTCCTCTTCGTACAAATTATAAAATAAACTACTGCATTTAGAATGAATCCAGAAAACTACCCTGATGCAGAGTGATATTAAGTTAGATATAGGCCTATATTGTTTTTTTATTTTTTTCACGTGTAGTCTGCGGGGCCTCTTAAAGGCCCGGGCCCGCCTGCATTGCAGGCCCTGCAGGCCATAACGTTACGCTCCTGGGAAGCGGGCGTAGTATTATCATAGCATTTACAGGTTGTTTAAATCTGAAAGTACTAAACGACATCTTCAGGGCTGTCGATGGTGAGTATCGAACCCAATATCTCCTGAATGCAAGCTCACTGTTATGTGGCCCGTACCACGCAGCCAGTTCGCTCGGTGATTTATCTTTGTGGCTGTTGCCTATTTATCCTTTATCTATTGTTATAAACGTATATGCTAATGGTTGCTCATAATCGAAAGTTTTCAGCTTAAAATTGAACATATTTAGACAACTGGTCAAGTTCTGTTGAAAGATTTGGTGACTGTACACGTTTTAAGTGTCTTTGAGCGTTAAATGATTCAGGAGGAGATATGTAAATTCTTATTCTGGACCACTGTGTCTCCATGGTGATTAAACAATACGTACTGTATGGTGTAATTTTGAGTAACGATTTCCAAGGATATAAGCCATGAAGTATGCCTTTGCTGGCAAGATGTAGTGTTTACAGTGCACTTCTGGTATGGGCTAGAATAAAATTGTTACTTTCATTGACCTGTCTCAGTCTTATCCTTGGCTTTGACAAAATGAAAGTGGCTGAGGTATGAGTGACGCTAGTAATGCCATTCCTTATGCAGCCAGTCCGTGCTATGAATGGTATGAAAATGTCGCTTATAGGGTCAGTTGGTGCACGCATTTCAGTGGGCTTGGCAGACTGATGTGCAATAGCAACTTCTGGCTCAGTGAGGAAAGCAACGGGAAACTACCTCACTCCTCATTTCCCTAGTACGCCTCTTCAGTGACACCTAGGTCATCTATGACAGCTAAGGGTGAACCTGTCGAGGATCCAACCAGCCTTCGGGCTGAATACCCAACATACATACACAAGCCATGAAGTATCTTTTACTTTGAATCTCATATTTGTCTGTTAGGTCTTTGAAAGCCGACCACAATAGCACGTTTGCGACGAATGAAAGAAGTTTGATAATGCAATTAGCATTATCATATGAAAGACTTCTGTTAATATTCATTTTAAAATATCTAAGACTTCCATGACAGCGAAGCTTGCCGTTGATGGACTTGGCAATAAACACTTGTATGGGTGCATATCCCCGTTAGGGTTCAATCGATCAGAAGAGCTGTTATGACGTAAAATATTCAAATCTGAATTTAATGTAAATTTATTTGATCATTTCTAAATAAATTTGACCTTTTACAAACTATCAGCAAGAAATAATTTCAACCCTCTCATAGCTCCCATTGTCCTTCGCACGTCGTTATGTTAATTAACCCAACTTGGCAGGTTCGATCCTGGCTCAGTCCGGTGGTATTTGAAGGTGTTCAAATACGACAGCCCCGTGTCGGTAGATTTACTGGCACGTAAAAGAACTCCTGCGGGACTAAATTCCGGCACCTGGGCGTCTCCGAAGACCTTAAAAAGTAGTTAGTGGGACGTAAAACAAATAACATTATTATGTTAATTAACCCAGCATCTGAGGTACTACATTTGTTCAATATATGTCGGGTTTTATAACATTGTGCCCTGTCGTTTTCATGAGATAGTCGAACATACATGCAGTACAGACAGACAGACAGACAGACAGACAGACAGACAGACAGACAGACAGACAGACAGACAGACAGACAGACAGACAGACAGACAGACAGACAGACAGACAGACAGACAGACAAGTGCATAATTTTAAGTGAGTGATGATATCGTGATCATTCCACGGGAGCTCCAATTTTACGTAAGTATGAACCACAGGAACGTGATTTTTCATTTTAAAAATCCAACATGCCTTGGCCAGGATTCGAACTGCGACCACCTTTCTGAGGAACCAGTGGAAAAAATGGAAATGGCGTATGGCTTTTAGTGCCGGGAGTGTCCGAGGACAAGTTCGGCTCGCCAGATGCAGGTCTTTTGATTTGACACCCGTAGGTGACCTGCGCGTCGTGATGAGGATGAAATGATGATGAATACGACGCATACACCAAGCCCCCGTGTCAGCGAAATTAACCAATTATGGTTAAAATTCCCGACCCCGCCCGGAATCGAACCCGGGACTCCTGTGGACAAAGGCCAGCACGCTAACCATTTAGCCATGGAGCCGGACTGAGGAACCAGTGACTATGCCACTCGGATGTCCCGCCCCCATGCGTAGATGCAAACATTGAACCAGTGGTTCAATTAACCGATCATCTAAGGTACCGTAACACAATAGTAAAATATTGTTGAATTCTTTATAGGCCTATGTTGTGTAAAGTTTTTGTAGTCAAATCATTTTCATAATATAGAGAGATAATATTAATTTCATTTTATATAGATATACATACTAAGATTGATTCGGAAGTCATGGCACCTCTCGTAAGAGCTCCAACACAGGAAAGGTAGTAACTACATTTTTAAAAGTGTACCACAAAGAATTATTAACCCACATGCACCCACCTGCCCTTTGCTCTGACATTGCTAGGAATCCGCCAACTTTTTAGTATGCAACCTTGGTGTTGCAAGCTTTCGGTTAAAACAGTATAGTGGGTGGTCGACTGCGCGTATTATTCCGGGACCTGTTTTGTCTTATTGAGAAATTCCACGCTATTGCTCATGACTCATGACACAAAAAACAGAATACAGAAATATAACACATAAAAATCCCTTTGAAAACTTAGATGTTTCATTAACTTATCTTACCTCCGAAGTTCTTTAGTGTGTGGTATGGCCTTAATTATACGACACGAGCCTAACATTTGCCTGATTTTGAAATAAGGAAATAATAGGAAACCGATACGACATGAGCCTAACGTTTGCCTGATTTGGAAATAAGGAACTAATGGGAATCCAATCACGAGGCAGCAAATGATGAGATTCGAACCTATCTCCCAAATACGAACTTACAGCCGTATTTCTCACTCGGTAAAGTGGTAAAGTGTTCACATCCAGGTACCATGATCGTAGGTTCAAATTCGGCAGTCGTAATCGGATCTTGAGGGGCGGGAGAAAGTTCATTCGGCATTCCATGTCGTACGATATTACTACGCGACAGATCTCTGGTGATATATTTCGTGTTCATTCATGCATAGGATCACTAATAACTTTTTCCTCACTATCATTGCTGAAATCAGAGCCTAAAACATTAAGTATGCTTTGAATTTCGCTATTACTGAACATATCGCGCGAGCAAGCAACTTTCATCTCAGCCATCTTGTCAACAACAGAGTACTGATTTAAAAGTCTACGTCGAAATGTTCGTGCGATATCTGTAGGCCTACTCATGTTCATAAAAACCAGAACACCTTGAAGGACTAGAGATAGCAAGTTCACAAGACGTGTGCATTAGTATGTTTTGAAAAAAATGATTAGCATTTGAACCATGTCGGCCGTCATGTTCAAGGTCCACATCGATATCTCGGCGCACCACCACCGACTGGCAAAGTGTGCCTGCGGCTCTCGTTGTCGCTATAAACCGAAGCTAATGGATCAGTGTGACTTGAGCAGACGTGCAGAATGCTTCGCAGACTTATGCGAGAACCGTACCTTCAAATGAGTGAGTTTGAAAGAGGGTGCATTATTGGCATGAGAGAACGTGATGCATCTATCCGAGAAATTGCTGCCCGTGTGGGACGAAATGTGTCGGCAGTGCAACGGGTGTGTACAGAATGGTTCACAGAAGGCCGTAGAACACGACGAGATGGGCCTGGTCGCACCACTCAGACCACCCCTGAGAAGATGGCATTACAGGACAGATCTGCGTCCTCCTCGGCTCTGGCGCAACAGTGGAACAGTGTAACGAATCATACACTATCAGGAGTGACAGTCCGTCACCGTTTATTACGGTTTCTGTTACCGGCGCGCCGCCCACTTCTCCGCCTACCTTTGATTAACGTGCATAAACATTCTAGACTGCAATGGTGTATGGAAAGGCATCAATGGAGACAGGAATGGCAGCAGATAGTGTTTTCGGACGAATCCAGGTTATGTTTGTTTGAAAATGATGGCCGCATTTTGGTTCGCTGCAGACAGGGGGAGAGGCATCACATTGACCGCATTCACACAAGACATACAGCACCAACATACGGTGTGGTGTGGCCTTATGGTGTGGGGTTCTATTGTGTACAACTACAAATCACAGTCGGTGCTTGTCCAGGGCACTGTGACCAGTCTGACCTACGTGAATGACATCCTGCGACCCGTAGCCATATCCTTTCTGCACGACACCCCAGACGCCGTATTTCAGCTGGACAATGTGTGACCACATGTTGCTGCACGAACAGGTGCCTTCTTGTTGTCACAGGATGTCAAACTGTTGCCCTGGGCCGTCCGATCGTCGAACTTGTCGCCAATCGAAAATGTGTGGGATACGGTGAAACGAAGGGTGCGGCGCTGTGATACAATGCCAACCACCAAAGACGAACTGTGGAACCAAGTGAATGCAACATGGATGGTTATAATCCAGGACGCCATTCGCGTCTTATACGCGTCGATGCCATCACGCATGGAACAAGTTATCTGTGCTCATGGAGGACCCAGTGCCTACTAGGCAACAGGGCACATGCTGAACCTAGGTGACTGAAATGCTAATCGTTTCTGCAGAACATACTAATGAACATGTCCTGTGAATACGAACTTACTATCTCTAGTCTTTCAAGGTGTTCTGTTTTTTATGAACATGAGTGTAGTTTGTCGGCAAAGTGTTCGCCACTCAGTGGCTTCTTCAATTTAGGACTAAGTTCGAAGTCACGTGGACTGAGATGTATGAACGCTGTTCGACTGTATTTACTTCCCTTACGCATCGCTGTCATGAGACGTATACAGGAAGTATGATCACAGGCATACCCCATCTGCCGAGAACATTACGATGTACATGTAATGTACCTCCAAATGCATGTATTACACGTTTGGTGTGGCACATTTTCTGGAAACAAATTTGGTTGCCATGACTTTTTAATCTAGCCTCGTATATAATCATTTCGAGTGGCTACTGCTAGCCGTTGTTGACGAGAATGGGCCGTATCTGCTATGTATCGGGGACTACGTGTATTGGTGGTGGAGGACCGGGCGAGTTTGCCGTGCGGTTAGGGGCGCGCAGCTGTGAGCTTGCATGCGGGAGATAGTGGATTCGAACTCCACTATCGGTAGCCCTGAATATGGTTTTCCGTGGTTTCCCATTTTCACACCAGGCAAATGCTGGGGCTGTACCTCAATTAAGGCCTCGGCCGCTTCCTTCCCATTCCTAGGCCTTTCCTATCCCATCGTCGCCATAAGACTTATCTGTGTCGGTGCGACGTAAAGCAAATAGCAAATTGGTGGTGGAGGTTAGTGTTATGTGTGATGTTTGAGCTGCAGGAATGTGGAAGCGGCTCAGACACCCAGCCCTCGAGCCAAGGGAATTATTCTTGAAAGGTTAAAATCACTTGGCACGGCCGGGAATCGAACCCAGCTCCCCCAAGGACCGAAGGTCAAGACACTAACCACCCAGCCATGGGGCCGCACAGAGATATAGCTCCAGCATTTGCTTGGTGTGAAAGTGGGAAACAACGGAAAACTATCTTCAGGGCTGCCGACGGCGGGATTCGATTTCTCCATCTCCTGAATGCAAGCTCACAGCTACGCGATCCTAACCGCACGGGCAACTGTCACTCTCGGTAAATATGGAGGGTATTCAGTGACCTAGGATTTTGTAACCCATTTCACGATAGAAACTTTCACGTATTCATAATGGTTTTGATTGGCTTCATCTCAGAAAATTTAATTTTGTGAAACCGAGCGATTAGCTGCTTTCTGAAAAAAATATTTAATGATGTTTGTTCAGTTTAGACATCTTCAGAAGATGAATAAATCTGTATCTTACCCCAAATGTGTGTGGTAGGAATTATGTTCATAATTTTATATGCTGAATGCTCTTACAGTTGCTATAGAGACGCCGGGCTGTGTGCATTTTAATAATAATGTTATTTGTTTTACGTCCCACTAACTACTTTTTAAGGTCTTCGGAGACGCCGAGGTGCCGGAATTTAGTCCCGCAGGAGTTCTTTTACGTGCCAGTAAATCTACCGTGTGTGCATTTTACCCTTAAGAAATTCTTTAAAGTGCCAGAAGCTGGAGACACGTAGTTATCGCGTTTAAATACTCTCAAATGTGCGATGAATTAAAATGTAGTGTGTAACGTCCAGCGCAGAAACCAAGGATTCCATGCACGTTTCTATGATGGACTAATTAATCCGTGTTTCGGAAGGCAAAACAATAGTGCAGTAATTTATTCCAGTTAAAAGGTGGGTGTAAAATAAATTATTCCTGCGGATGTGTTGTTTACAAATGTGTTCTCTGTATGTCATAACCACACCTGCTCAATGGTGTAAATTACTAAGGTGATATAGTATTGCAGTCAACCTGATGACTTTCCATCTCACTGATCTCATTTAAATTCCACTGTATGCAGTCGTAATCCATCAGAGATTTGCAGAGTGGTATGAGGATCGATAATTCACTGCTAATCTATTGGAGAGGACGTGTATTACACGACTATGACTGGCTAATAGCTCTATTCAGAACCAGCTGCAAAATTTCGGACAGCACGGGGTTATTCATCTGAAAGTGTTAACCGCAAAGAGCTTCATAAATCATTAAAGGTATGGAAAATGTTTATTCACTTTTTATAATGACAACAAAAGTGTTATAATAAACAGTGCAGTAGTTCTGTAGGGTGTCATTAACTACTGAGGTAACGGAACCAACATAAAATAATAGAAACAAACTGTTTTCTGTCCCTAGTATTTTAATTATTTGTACTGGGGAATATTGAACTAGCTTAAATAAAATGGAAACATACTGTTTCCTGCCCCTAGTATTACAATTGTTTATACTGTGGATTACGGAACCAATTGAAATAAAAATAGACATATAGACTACTGCTTTCTGCACCCAGTATTGCAATAATTGTTTGTACTGCCGATTACGGAGAAAACGTTCTATTTTCCGCTCCTAGCATCATAAGCTTTTGCACTGTGGATTATGGAACTAACCAAAAGAAATGGAAACGTACAGTGTTCTGCACCTAATATCACAGCTGTTTCTACTACGAATACAGGGTGCAATTATTTTCAAAATTCGATAAGTAATTTTTGAGAGCATGGCATTCACTCAAACGTAGTTCTTGTACCAATCTTGATCTACCAGGTTAAATTCATCACCAGAAAGACGGCCAGTACAGCACACACTACGTATGAATTGCGCTGTGTTGACATACAAACGTTCATTCTTATTCCTAGATTCAGGAGAATTATGTTTTATCCCCGTATTTTTCTTTTCCTTTGCCAGTTACCCATGAAGACATACGTTTTAAATGATTGCAGTATCATACTGTATTTACGGACAAAATAGAATGAATATAGCTGTCACAAGAATGAGATTTTTTAAATGTCAACAGAACGTGATTTATTCGTAACGGGTGAAGTGTTGACTGTTTATCTGGTGATTCAGTATATCTAGACAGACTATAATTAGTAAATTGAGTAAATGATTAAAAAGAAAATGTTGACACTGTAACCTCACTAGTTATTTGACTCTCTGTAAAACGTCTACACCTGTACTATGAGTCGCGTATTACGTTTAGTGAAAGTGAAAACTGATTTTGGACATCTTCATAGGCTTCGAATTAATTTGAGATTAACATTTTAGCTGACCAGCTCTCTATAACAAGAACATGTCCAGTTGAGGAAGGACGAGACAATAGCTCAAATTAAATAAACTTAAATATGTAAGCTATTAACAAAATGTTCGACTTTGTCGGTGGGCGCTTGTAAGGTAGAAGCCGGAAGGAATGCTAGAACAGTAAATGACTTACAAGAGAGAAGAGAACTGATTATAATCACATTTACCTATTGTAAGGTGGCTGCCAACCGAGCTGGTAAGGTGTGGTTGGTTCACTTGGAAGGATGTGGGCTCGATTCCTTGTCAAGAAGTGGAAACACGAGACTTCCACTTTCAGAGAAGCCCTGAGGTTAACTCAGTCTGTACAATAAATGAGTACCTGAATTGTTCCTGGGGATAAAAACGGCCGGGTATAGAGCTAACCATTCTCTCCGACTTAGTGCCGAGGTTAGGAATAGTGGAATTCTTTACATTGCACTCCTTTTTTGGCCTTAATTAAGGTACAGCCCCGGCATTTGCCTGGTGTGAAAATGTGAAACTACGGAAAACCATCTTCAGGGCTGCCGACAGTGGGGCTCGAACCCACTATCACCCGATTACTGGATACTGGCCGCACTTAAGCGACTGCAGCTATCGAGCTCGGTTTGCATTCCTTTAGGGCCTTCATGCCCTGCACTGAGATGGGTTTGTATTTTGCATTTACATACAGACGACTAACGTACGTTTGTAACAAATCCATTAAGCAGTGAATTCATACTCTCCTAATCTCCAATAGACAAGAGAGGATGGACCATACGGAAACTGGATATTATTTTAAATCCCGCATTAGTAGCAGCTATTCTGAGAGAGGCTTTTTGCAGCATTATTTTACTTCGTATCCATGTTTCCTATTCCCTAAAAATTCAACGTCGCAACTACACTGATATCTTTTTGGCACCACTAATATGGGAGAGGGCCAAGACTAGAAAGGTAGCGGCCAAGGCTTTAATTAAGGTACAGCTTTTAATCAGGGGATTCGATGTATCAAGACAAACTATGACTAGTAAATTGATCACTTGACCTTAAACATGATCGAAGTTCAACATGGGTACTCCGTGGATCTCACATAGGACATCATAATGCCTTCTGCTTCTTCTATTCCTTCTTAATAATCTTTTTTCCATTTTATTGGGGTCGGGCATTTACTATTCTCCAGCACATGTACAGAATGAACTTCCACAGACTGAATCCACAATTCAAATTAATCTCAGGGCCCTGTCAATGATTATCCTTTGTTACCAGCCAGGTATGTGTGTGATGTGTTGTGTAAAATGTACTAATATGAGTATGTCGCTTTCTTATCTCTACCTGAGAAAATAGGATAAGTGTAAAACAAACAAACAAACAAACAAACAAACAAACAAACAAACAAACAAACAAACAAACAAACAAACAAACAAGAAAACAAACAAACAATTAATTCATTTTGTTCCTAGATCCTCGACTTATGAAAGTAATCGATTCCCTTCCTTCTGTCCAGATAAAGTTCACATTATTTTTTTCATAATCCTGGACGGGGATCGAAACCACAAGGGTGGGATATTCAATCGGACACTACCTCCGATCCATCGAAGCAGTTCACATTATAATAATAATAATAATAATAATAATAATAATAATAATAATAATAATAATAATAATAATAATAATAATGGCCTGGTTACCTGAATCCCAACCCAAGCATCACATATTAGAATCACTGTGACGTTTCGGGTGGGATGTTCAATATAAACAGCATGCGACTGCAGGAAAATAATTTGACCTTAAACCTGTCCGAAGTTCAACATGGATGCTTCGCGGATCCCACATGAAACATCGAAAAGTCTTCTTCTTCCTTGCCCTTTTCCCAATTTATTTGTTGTAGGCACTTGATGTGGATTAGGTCCAATTTTACTGTCGGATGCCGATCCTATGTGAAGGAATGTAGGGTATTCACTATTGTGTGCTTCTGTGGTGGTCGGTCGTGTGGTATGTTGTCTGAATATTAAGAGGAGAGTATTGGAAGAAACACAAATCGCAGTCCCTGAGCCAGAAGAACTGACCATACGAAGTTAAAATCCCCTCGCCGACCGCGAAGCAAACCTGGAGCTCTCTGAACTGATAGGCCGCAGGTACTCGTAGCTGGACATAAAGCATCAGACGGTGGCGTTAGAAACATACTATTAATCTCGCAATATCTTCCTTGGGTCGATATATGATATCTAGATTTTTATTTGCATAGACAAGTGTTTAGAAATATTCCATTCCAGGCTGTCCTATGGATGGCCAGACCTTACACAGAGTCACTCTTTTTAAATATATTGGACTTCTGGTCACATCAGATAATGATTCTATCTGTAACACCCGGTTGATTGTCAACGCTGCGTGTTCGAAGTGGAAAAAGGTAACTGGTGTCCTCTGCGATTAAAAAAGATGCCCGAATACCTTAAGACCAGTTTAGAAGACCAGTTTAACTGAAACTATTAAATACATCGTGTAAAGTATAAAGTACAGAACAGGTAAGTGATAAGGATTTTATTTCTATTTCTATTCTTTGAAAATTTATCAACTAACGACTGAATAATCTTAAATTTGTTTTTGCAGGTCCTTTGATCAAGAAATCGACCACTACATTACCACTTACTACAGTGTGATGACACCACGAATAGAATGTAAACCTGATTTAGCCTGATTATTTTATTCTGTTCCTAAAAGAGAGAGAGAGAGAGAGAGAGAGAGAGAGAGAGAGAGAGTTCGATCCCGGCTGAAACCAGTAACATTTAAGATTTTTAAAGGTAACATATTCGTGTCGTCGACTTCCGGCGCTTTGAGTAACTGCTGAAGAATAATGTTCCGACACCCTGGCGTCTTAAAATCTATGCGATATGAAACGTGGTTAAACAAAATATTATTATTATTATTATTATTATTATTATTATTATTATTATTATTATTATTATTATTATTATTATTAGGCCTATTATTAATGCGTGGTGACCATGATCCTTAAGAAGTCAAGTCCCTATGGTCTGACTCCGTGGTTAGCCGGTTCTAGTCCCGTTGGTGAAAAAAAACATTTTCACCATCACAATTTTGGAAAGACAGTTGGTGATCAGGAAAATATCCAGATAGGGGAGGTTACAAATACTGGAGAAGTACTGAAATTTATCTATGATAATAAGGCTATTTACAAGAAGGTACACAAGTTGAAAACTAGAAAAGCAGCTGGGATTGATAGGATTTCTGGGTGCTAGACAGTACTAAAGGTACTGTGTTGGGATGTATTGCCGTATCTGAAATATTTATTTGACATAAAACAGCTATACCACATAAATGGCGAGTTAGTATGGCAGCCTCATTGTACAAAGAGATGGGTGATAAACATACCAAAAAACCCCACGGCACTTAACGCCCTTGAAAGGGCTTTGGCCTGACCAGCGACCGCTGATCAGTCCGAAGGCCTGCAGATTACGAGCGGCCGTATGCTCAACACGACGCATCCTCTCGGCCGTTATTCTGGTCTTTCGAGACCGGGGCCGCCATCTCACCGTCAGATAGCTCCTCAATTCTAATAGCGTAGGCTGAGTGGACCTCGAACCAGCCCTCAGGTCGAGAGAAAAATCCCTGACCTGGCCGGGAATCGAACCCGAGGCCTCCGGGCGAGAGGTAGGCACGCTACCCCTACACCACGGGGCCGGCTGGGTGATAAACATAAAGTGGATAATTACTGGCCAGTCAGCTTGATATGTGCTGCATGTAAGCTCTGGGAAAGCATTCTCTCTAATTATATTAGACACGTTTGCGAAATTACTGATGGTTTGATAGGAGATAATTCGGGTTTCAGGAAGGTTATTCCGGTGAGGCTGAACTTGTAGGATACCAGAAAGTTATAGCAGATAGTTTAGATTCAGGAGGACAAATGGACTGTAGCGCTATTGGCCTCGTGTGAAAGTGCTTATGAAAATGAGGTCTATTGGACTTGACACAAAAGAGTGGTTGAATGGGCGATTAAATTTTTAGAAAATAGAACTCAGGGAATTATTGTAGGTGAAGCATTATAATGATTAAGAAGGGCGGCTCCGCAGGGAAGTATTATTGGACCGTTATCTTTTCTTATGTATATAAATCAGGGCCTCTCAAACGCCCAAAATCTCACGCGTGCAGATAGAGGCGCAAGAGCTCCGTGCACTGTGCATCGCTGCCGCTCGGCATGGCTCGGATCAACGCTTCGTCTCTGGGCTACTCGGCTAAGCTCGGCTCAACTCGCCTCTGCTCGGCTCAAGTCAGCCTGGATTTGGAGCGCTACGGCGCAAGTGGGGCAGAGGGAGACAGGCGGAGCGAGCGAGACAGGCGTGAGTTAAGAGAGAGTAAGCGCTATTGCTCCAAATCGAGGAGTCTGCACTCTGTTCGACCAAGCCAAGTCGTCTCTTGCACCGTGCACAGTGCATGCACCACGCGCATGCACCCTGAGAGGCCCTGATATAAATAATACCATGAGTAGAGAACTGGAATCAGCGGTTAGGATTTTTGCAGATGCTCTTATACTACATAAAGTAGCAAATAAGTTACAGGATTTTGAGTGATGGCAAAAAGATCTCAACAATATTGTGAGATGGACAGCAGCCAATGGTATGACGGTAAACGGGATGAACAGTCAGGCTGTAAATTTTACCAAGAGGAAATGTCCTCTCAGTTTTAATTACTGTGTTGATGGAGTGAAAGTAGCTGATGGTGATCACTGTAAGTATTTCAGTGTCAAACTAAAGAAGGAAGATCTTCATTGGGATAAGCACATTAACGAGGTTGTCAATAAAGTTTAGAGATATCTTCCTATGGGTATGCGAATATTTAGGGGTTGTAGTGAGAAAGTAAAGGAGAAGACGTTTAAGTCTCTGATAAGACCCCAGTTAGAGTGTGGTTCCAATGTATGGGGCCCACGCCAGGATTACTTGGTACCAGAACGGAAAAGATCGAAAGGAAAGCAGCATGATTTGCTCTGGGTGATATCCGACAGAAGAGTAGTGTTACGAAAATGTTGCAAACTTTGGACTGGGAAAATTAACTTGGGAATAAGGAGACGAGCTGTTCGACTAAGTGGTATGTTCCAAGCTGTCAGTGGAGAGATGGCGTGGAATAACATTAGTAGAAGAATAAGCTTGAGGGGAGCTTTCAAATGTAGGAAATATCATAGTATGAAGATAAAGTTGGAATTCAAGAGGACAAATTGGGGCAAATATTCATTCACAGGAAGAAGAATTAGGGAATGGAATGATTTATCAAGTGAAATGTTGGATACATTTCCAAGTTCTTTTACAAGTTGCTTTACGTTGCACTGACACAGATAGGTCGTGTGGTGACGATGGGATAGGAATGGGCTGGAAGTAGGAAGGAAGCGGCCTTGTCCTTAATTAAGGTACAGCCCCCGTATTTCTCTGATGTGAATGCAGGAAACCACGGAAAACCATATTCAGGGTTACCGAGAGTGGAATTCGAACCTACTGTCTCCCGAATGCAAGCTCACAGCTGCGCGACCATAACCGTACGGGCAACTTGCCGAGTCTGAAGTTCCTTCAAATTATTTAAGAAAAGACTAGATAAACAGTCTGCCACCTGGGTGACAGTCCTAAATGCAGGTCATTGATTGATTGATTGACTGTCAAAAGATTGCATGACAAAAGCCTGGACTCAATTCGAAACCTCTCTGCAGTGTTCATGTTCAGCGAGTGCATATGATGCTGTTGGTGATGATTCGTCCGTCGGAAGGCGACGTTAAGTTTTGAGAAGACCCCTTGGTGCTATTCAACAGGAGTTGGCTATGTGCCGGCACTAAGCTTCACCGTCTCCCTTCCTTCTGTCATATATCAAGTCATTCATTTCATCACATTAACTCCATCGAAGAGGTTGACGTCAGGAAGAGCATCCGGTCGTAAAAAATCGCTACGGAGGTTCATCTCACTTCTTATCCCACCCCCTAGCGGAACGGGTCAAGGATTGAACACACATTATTATTATTATTATTATTATTATTATTATTATTATTATTATTACTATTATTATTATTATTATTATCTGCCATTGATAGTTAATGGAATTAGTTGAAAATGTTATTCAATTCACCACCGGAGGCAGCACTACACGCTAGGTATCAAAGGGTAGATGTAATGTACGATATGCCGTGGTAATTGCTGAGTAGTGGTTCATTCACTGAATGTGGGCCAATGAGAGATCGTTCCAACGAGGTCTATTCGTATGCGCGGCACACTCACATCTAATTACGTTAGTATCATTAACCACAGGACTGCACTGTCAGTTGGTCTGTCCTACTTGTGTGTAGACACCCTCAAGACACTCACGGGATGTAAGCGAGCAGCTTGGTCTTTATTTTTCTCCTATGGAGCGAACCACGTCCATCTTGATAATGTATAGCAGGGAAATTAACACAGGTAACACATGAGTGACTATAAGTGTAGTCATACGGCAGTCGCACGCTGTGGACAAAAGTGGACAAGAAATAATTATACAAAGAGGCTTGATATGTCACAACTTGCCCAGTGGGTCGCTAGGTATATCGCTTTCGCTGCCAGTCACTGTGCGTGGTGGAACAACTTGCCTCAGTCGCGAATTGTTTTGTTTCGGTGAGTGGCCGAAAGTGTATTATAATCTCATTATTGATAAGAAGGATTATTCCCTTGATGGTATGGACCTCCTATTCCAGCACACTGCAATATGCCTATAATAATAATAATAATAATAATAATAATAATAATAATAATAATAATAATAATAATAATAATAATAATAATAATAATAATAATAATAATAATGTCGTGTGGCTATTTCTAGCCGGGTGCAGCCCTTGTAAGGAAGACCCTCCGATGAGGGTGGTCGGCATCTGCCATTTGTAGATAATTGCGTGTTATTGTGGTGGAGGATAGTGTTATGTGTGGTGTGTGAGTTACAGGGATGATGGGGACAGCACAAACACCCAGCACCCGAGCTATTGGAATTTACCAATGAAGGTGGAAATCCCCGACCCGGCCGGGAATCGAACCCCGGTCCCTCTGAACCGAAGGCCAGTACGCTGACCTTTCAGCCAACGACTCGGACAATATGTCTATGACCAGATCAAACACTCGTTGATCAAAGAGATTAAAAGTGGGGCTGAGTGGCTCAGATGGTTGAGGCGCTGGCCTTCTGAACCCAACTTGACAGGTTCAATCCTGGCTCAGTCCGGTGGTATTTGAAGGTGCTCAAATATGGCAGCCTCGTGTCGGTAGATTTACTGGCACGTGAAATAACTCCTGCGGGACTAAATTCCGGCACCTCGATGTCTCCGAAAACCGTAAAGTCGTTAGTGGGACGTAAAGCAATAATAATAATAATAATAATAATAATAATAATAATAATAATAATAATAATAATAATAATAATAATAATTATTATTATTATTATTATTAAAATTAATAAATTAAAGTGCATTAGAGAACGCTTCGAAACATTTGTTCCTAGAACATTAAAAGGGCACTAACATACACGCGAAGAGTGATATGTAGTGGGGACTCGATGCAGTTTGCTGAAATGTATTCCGCTGTGAAGTTAAGCCCTTGAACATGTATGTCATTTGCACTCTGTCTTGTGCCCATTCATAGTAATAAAGTGCGCACTTAGATGCAATTCCCAGCTCATAAGCTATTTCTTTTCAATTTCTTTTAGTAGAAAACGCTCGGTGTTGTTATTTTCGTTTCTTTTGCCGCATGTTGCGGGTAGGTTGCGTATCGCATTAATTATATCATCCTAATTCCTCTCATATTCAACACCAAGACAGCGCAATGAAACGAAGCACGTGGGCTGTCCGCTGGAGCGAAGGAGAGGTGACCTTGGTTGTACCAACCAGAGCGCAGTCCGTGCCGCTGATATCACGCCAAGCGTCCATACGAAGCAAAAACTTTCGTATCCCGGCGAGACATCGAAGCACTCAGCCAGACAGCGAGACATCTTAGCCATGCACAGTTCCAACTTTTGTTTTAACAGCGATGCGGATATCGATAGCGACATCCATAGCGCCCCACTCGGCATGTTTTCACCCTAAAGGTATTGGCGGTGTAGTTATTTACATGAAGCATCCATCGTGTATTGTCATCTATGTATATAAAATAACATGTCCTGACTGACTGCTTCATCATCGCCTAGCCAAAACTACTGGGCATAAAGAAATGAAATTTGGGGGGGGGGTACATTTATATTAGAATGTAGGTGCTCACTAAGGGAGGATTTTTGAATATTCCGTCGCTCACGGGGTGAAAAGGAAGGTGAATTTTTAAAATGAATGTATCAATTTCTCAGAAACTTAACAGTTTAAAGGCATGAAAATTGGTATTTAGAATCTCCTTTAAAAATAAAGAAACACGTATATTTAGTTTTCGGAAAATCCTCTTAAATGGGGTGAAAAAGGTGAAAAAGTAGTTCAATACCTTTTACAGTATGAGGATAATTATATCTCAAAAACGGAAGATGTTACAGTCGTGAAAATTGGTCTTTGGAATCTCCTTAAAAAAATACATAAAGCACGTGTTTCTTTGTTTTTGGAAAATCCACTTAAGAGGGAGGGGGTGTAACAAGGACTGAAAAAGGGGTTGAATTCCTTTTATGAGGATACTTACATCTCAGAAACTGAGGATGTTACGGACATGAAAATTTGTATTTGGAATCTTCTTTAAAAATAAAGAAACACGTATTTTTTTGTTTTCGGAAAATCCACTTAAGGGGGTGCGGTGGGTGAAAAGAAGTAAAGAAAGAGTTGATTCTTTTTATGAGAATACTTGTATATCAAATACTGAAGATGTTACAGACTTGAAAATTGAAATTTGGAACCTCCTTTAAAAATTAAGAAACATATCCTTTTGTTTTCGGAAAATCCAATTAAGTGAAAAATGAGTTGAATTCTTTGTATGAGGATACTTATATCTCAAACACGAAGGATGTTAGGGATGTGAAAATTGGTATTCGGAATCTCCTTTCAAAATAAAGAAATACGTATTTTTTTGGGGCGGGGGGAAGAATCAACTTAATGCGGTGTAAATGGAGTTGAATTCTTTTTATGAGGATACAAATAAGAAGTGGACTTAAAACAATACACTCCTAAGGGGTTTTGACTGGGGGTGAGGAATAATGACAAAATATGCATTTATATGAATTCATTTGAATTACGAAGTTAAAATTCCAAATTATACCCTAGGTGTTAAATAACAGAGGGTTTGAAACAAATCTAAACCATCGGAGAGTAAAATTGGGATTAAGATCCAAAAAGAAGTATATTCATTCCTTCCTCTGAAACGGATTATCGTACGAAAACAAAAAATCCAAATAGCGGTATGTGTTTTAAATCCTAGGTGTGAAATAGGAAATATTTTTAAACGTTACAGCCCAGAAGTATTAAATGGGGTTAGCTCCATAAAATAAATTATTCATCCCTCCAAAACCGTTTGACGTACAGAATTTTAATTTTACGAGAAAGGTCTTCTTTTATGTCGTGGGTGCAAAATATCGTATACTTCAAAATATTTCTCCCCTAAGGGGTTTAGATGGTGGTTGACCCTCGAAAACACAATATCCCTTCTTCTGAAACAGTTTCAGAAGAATTTGCTTTAGGTCGTACCGACACAGATAGGTCTTATGACGACGATGGGATAGGAAAGGCCTAGGAGTGGAAAGGAAGCGGCCGTAGCCTTAATTAAGATACAGCCCCAGCATTTGCTTGGTGTGAATGTGGGAAACCACGGAAAACCATCTTCAGGGCTGCCGACAGTGGGATTCGAACCCATTATCTCCCGGATGCAAGCTCACAGCTGCGCGCTCCTAACCGCACGCCAACTCGCCTGGTCCGAAACCGTTTTAGGCAGGAACTTAATTTCTTTTTATGAAGGTGTTCTTTTATATCCTAGCTGTTACAAATATTTAAAAACATTCACCCCTTAAAGAGCACCCATTCCTCCATTACTGTTCGAAGTACAAAATCAAAATTTCACACGTTGGTCGTTTTTACGTCCTGGATGTTAAATAAGATGGGGTTTGATACATACAGATTCTTCCGTATGGAGTTCAAATGAGTGTTAGATAAGAAAATAAATAATCATTCCCCCAAAACCGTTTGACGTATGAGCTGAGGGCGTATTTTATAGGCTCAACTGACAGTGGATTCTCTAAAATGTAAAATATCGAGTAATAACTGTGAATTAAAAACCGTAGCGGATCACGGGCATCCTGCTAGTTAGAGGACCCGTGCTGCTCAGCAGCATTATTTGTAAATACATCAGATAACGTGTCTTGATATAAAATTGCTCCATGTGCTGCGTGGGTGCATTTAATGAACGTTTACTTTTAGGATTTGTATTACCTGTTAATTATGTGTGAGGTGAATTTTTGTAGATGGCTCTATTGTGACGATGAGTGATATTTAACGAGCTTTTTTTAAAAATTTGTTTTATGTCGCAATGACACAGATAGGTCCATGGAGGTGATGGGGGTAGGAAACGTCTAGCCGTTGGAAGGAAACGACCGTGGTATTAATTAAGGTACCGTCCCCAACATTTACCTGCTGCTAAAATAGAACCGCGGAAAATCACCTTCAGAGTTCGAATGCAAGCTGACAGTTACGTGACCCAAACCGCGCAGCCTCTCGCTCTCTTTTTACGAAGTATTTTATAGCTTTAGAGTCATTGTTGTGCGTATAATTTTAAGTTTCCGATTTAGATTTTCTGGGAGGTAGTCGATCATATCAAATAACATATGTAAGTGGTAAATGTCTGTATTTACACGTCGCGCTATACAGTAGATATGATGTACACAATTCCGGCTGCCATTGGGTCTGTCACGAATCAGCGAAGCGAACCCGAAAACTGTACGTGAAATACTCTTGACAAAGCACGAGTCCACGGATGACCGTTCACTTATGTAGACCACAGCGAGGAGACGTCATACCAGGCGGCCTATGCCTGTGCGCCCTTTAGAATTTCCGTCACGCCGGCATTTGACCAGAAGTTGGCCTCCAATTACTGGCGAGCGCTTTGGCCAATTAGAATGCTACATTTTCTTTAATAAATTAAAAATATACGGAAAGAAATGTTTATGCTTTTAAAGACTTTCTGAAAATCTACAGGCCAAAAGCTTTCGTCAGAGTGCTTTACTATGTCAGTCGGTTCAGACGTTCTCTCAAACTCGCTGTAACAGAACTCAGCCTAGTAAAAATGAAAAGGCGTATGGCTTTTAGTGCCGGGAGTATCCGAGGACATGTTCGGCTCGCCAGGTGCAGGTCTTTCAATTTGACACCCGTAGATGACTTGCGCGTCGTGATGAGGATGAAACGATGATGAAGACGACACATACACCCAGCCCCCGTGCCAGCGAGATTAACCAATGATGGTTAAAATTCCCGACTCTGCCGGAAATCGAACCCGGGACCCCTCTGGCCAAAGGCCAGCACGCTAACCATTCAGCCATGGAGCCGGACTCTCAGCCTAGTGTTTTAAATATATAGATAAACAAATTGACAACTGCACTTCGTTTCATTTATTCATTTAAATTTGTGATGTTCCCGTAGCCGTCTCATTCGTGATGCAGATCGTTGTTGCGCTACGTTACAATGTTGAGGGGAGAAATACTGACCCGCAACACATGTATCACGTAGAACGAAAATTCGTTGGTATTGTTCATGCAATACTGAACCTTAGATGACAGAACTTTTCTGGTCAAAGTTCTAAGCTGAAATATTATCACATAGTCGTTCTTCTAGGCGCAAAGGCGAGATGTTCTATTGATTTTATTCAATCTCTTATTGAGTCTGTTTTCCTCCTGCACAGGTTTTCCGTAGGCTTTTACTCGCTTGTTAGTCATATATTGAGGCTGATTGTTAGGCAAAATGCCTATGCTTTATTTTTACATATATCATCCAAACGATAAGTTCACTTCCGGAACTTAGGGTTGTATACATCAAAAAATAATGTTTGCCTATATTTGCCTTTCTTAACGTATAACGCCTGTTTTTGTTCTTGCGAAATTGACACTGGATAGCAGTGTAAAAAAGAAAAACATGTTCATCTTTGTTTCTGAAAATATATGACACACCCTCGCTGCGAAAATGGGGCTGCTCTATTTGTGATGATCAGTTGCAGCGTTACAATGGCCTCAAGGTAGCAAGGCCTTTGGTTCACTCATGCGCGGGCATATTATTCCCCCTCCCCCTCCATGATCTGTTCTGACAGTGAGCCATGTACACGGTTCTTATAAGTAAATGAATGAGTCAGCGACTAATGGGATACCATTGAAAAGGAATTATGTTGAAATTTAGTTACAATGTGAACACTTAACAAAATTTGACACATTTTAGCAGATCGCTGACATTTTTTATTTTCCTGCGAAAAATTAATGTCTGTTTTTAGATCGTTACCTGTATTTTCTTACCTTTGGGCTAAAATGATATACAACTGTGACACTTTTCAATGTTATTTGATAATCCATTAGGAGGTGCGTGGGTACTTTTTGACCACGGCAAAATTAATGATTAACAACTCTAGGTCGAACGGATATTTTGTCCCCTATCCTTTGCTACTTTCATAATGGATTTTCCTAAACAGTCGTTATTGCACCGGGAGAGTTGGCCGTGCGCTTAGGGGCGCGCAGCTGTGAGCTCGCATCCGGGAGATAGTGGGTTCGAATCCCACTGTCGGCAGCCCTGAAGATGGTTTTCCGTGGTTTCCCATTTTCACACCAGGCAAATGCTGGGGCTGTACCTCAATTAAGGTCACGACCACTTCCTTCCCATTCCTAGGCATTTCCTGTCCCTTCGACGCCATAAGACCTATCTGTGTCGGTGCGACGTAAAGCAAATAGCAAAAAAACAAATGTCGTTATTACTTGATATTTTACTAGTATCCATGTTAGTCAAACTGGTGATATGTTGTGTGTTGATACCAGTCTTTGTTAATTTCTACCACCCCTATGGGTGGGGGCGCAGGCTAAGAATGCACCCATGGTATCCCCTGCCTGTCGGAAGAGGCGACCAAAAGGGTAAAATGGTCTCACCCCCTGCGGGTGGGGGACGCGGACGTAGAATACACCTCCGGTATCCCCGGTCTGTAGGAAGAGGCAACTAAAAAGTGCGACCTAGGCACGGACACGGATTGGGGTTTGGTACAATGTGTTGGACCCCCTGTGGATGGGAGGGGATGAATACATGCACAGGTAATCCCTGCCTATCGTAGAAGGCTAATAGACAGGTCATGTGGCCATCGGTCCCCTCTTTATTTTTTATTTTTTAGCGTTAGTTGTAGACCGATTAAAAATTCTTGATGTACGTGCTGCTCGGAGATGGGCCCATTACGTGTGCGACTACGCCCGAAAGCCCGACGGTATTCCCAAAACTCACGTCAGGTGGGAGAGCCATGTAGTATCTGCCTGACAGCACAGGTCCGTACACAGACGAATGTCAGAAGGACATATTATTATTAATTGTTTTTTTATTTTTCTCTATTTTTATTACTCTGTACACGCTATGGGGCACATGCTATTGTGGGTGATTGAAGGAAGAGAGTCTTAGTGCTCATTGCTTCAGTCATCCCGTATTAGAAGAAAAGCAAAGCAAAGTCATCTCCGTAGAGGCCATGAAGGCCCTTGGACGGGTGGAAGGTGAAGGCTTCCACTATCAGTAACCTCGGCACTTGATGGGGTAGAGTGGTTAGCTCTACGCCCGGCCGCCTCTGACCCCAGGAATTAACTCATTTTTGGTGTAGGCTGAGTGAACCTCAGGGCCATGTGCACCTCCGGAAGTGGAAATCTCGTTTCTGAAATTTTACGACTTCCTGACGGGGATTCGAACCCACGTCCTTCCGGGCGAGCCGAACACGCCTTTACCGCCTCGGCCAGGCAGCCCCTATCCCGTATCAGGCATCGTCCAGCATCGGATCCCGGACAATACCTGCTACGACCAGGTGGGTATTGCCTTGGCTGCATGGTTCGGCTACAGAGGCCCCTTATCGGAGTGGGTGGCATTCGAAGAGGATGACTTCGGGCATGGCTTCGAAACGTCTTCAGCCTGTCCAAGGTGGTCCCCTACCGAAGTCTTTAACTTTTGATTCCTTGAGGGGTTCAACCCCATGGGAACATGCGCAGCGTGAAGGAATGGGATCCAGCTTCCCTAGGTTTCTGGTTGCCGCCAGAACTGATGGGAGTGACTTTAAGCTCGTCAACTCTAGTTTATTCAGTAGTCACATAGAAAGTGTCTACGGCGAACTGGTCGATCTAAAAATAATGCGCAACGGTAGTTTGTTGCTAAAGACATGAACTGCCCTGCAAGCTGACCGGTTGCTCATGTCCGACCACTTTGGCGATATTCCCTTCAAAGTGGAGGAGCACAAAACCTTGAATCTGGCTCGTGGAGTTATCTTCCACCGCGATCTCGTCTTGAACACTGACGATGAGTTGATGGAAGACATGAAGCACTGTGGCGCGACACACGTCCGGCGCATTACGAGCAAAGTCAACGGCGAAAACGTTGCCAAGGTTACGTTCATTGTCTCCTTCAAATTCTCAGTGTTACCACAAAAAGTCAAGGTAACAATCTATTGCTGCGATGTGTGCCCATACATCCCGCCTCCCATGCGTTGCAAGTGGTTTGGACATATGGTATCCCTGTGTGGTACATGTGGCAGAGGAGCTCACGGCGCAGAAGTGTGCACAACTCCTTACAGGTTCACTAACTGCCCTGGTCTTCATTCACATATCTCGGTGAGAAGAAGATCCTGGAGATCAAGACCCTGGACGGTCTTTCCTAACAGGAAGCGCGCTGTAAGTTCATTTCTATGAATGCACCCGCCAAAACACCAGACTACACTAAGATAGCACAGAGTCTTCCAGGTTCGTCGTTGTTCCCGTGAGGAAAGCCGCAAATAGTAAAAGCTCGAAGGCGGGACCACTCCACTTTCGACCACAAAGAAGTCTGTGCCGGCTGGGAATCTTAAGCCGGCACGGGAGGGGGGGAATGCCAAGTCTCCAACAATCAAGAGGTCGGCGAAAGCCGTGCCCACGTCGGCGGAGGCGGCTTCGTCGGCCAGGGCTGGGAAAATATCTCCCTGCCCGTCTAAGCAAGGAAAGAAGGCGGGGAAATGGAGCGTCCTTACCGGGCGCTCCCACATTTCTCCTGTGAAGGGGAAGTCATGCCCTCCATCTGGAGGGTATGAATCAGCGCGAGCAGATACGCGCGCTCCTAAAACCTGAGCGCTCCCTTCGTAGGAGGAAATCTTGCCACCGGGAATACGTCGAAGTTCTGGGCGTCAGTCCCCTCGTCGATAGACGATGGAATGGACGTCGAGATTTCTTCTGCACCTGTGGATGTAGATGTTGATGTTAGTGATAGGTTTCCCGCCTATAATCTAACACCTTTCCCTTTTAGTTCACACTATGGCACTGTTACAGTGGAATTGTAACGATTATGATAGGCATCTTGCTGAGCTTCGCCAGCTGATTAGTGAGTTTTCGGCGAGTATAGTCGTTCAGGAAACTAATCTCAAACAAGATCATCATACAGTCTTGAGAAATTTTCGACTATACTCGACAGAACGACATCCTTCTAACCGGGTTTCCGGTGGCGTTAGCGTTTTTGTCACTTCTGATACCTACAGTGAAGAAGTTCCACTAAGAAACTCGCTGGAGGCCTCAGCAGTTCGCGTTCCGCTGCCTGTCATAACAACAGTCTGTAATGTTTATTTTCCACCAGGCCAACCTCTTAATATAAACGATGTAACTGATCTTATAGATCAACTTCCACCTCCATTCCTCTTGCTGAGCGATTTCAACGCCCATCACCCTATATAGGACTCTGAAATGTCTTGCCCCAGGGGAAGGGGGCTGGAAATATTAGTAAGAGAGCTGGATTTGTGTATTTTGAATACAGGTGAACCAACTCATTTCATTGTACCTTACGGCACTTACTCTCGCATAGGCGTTAGTCTATGCAGCCGAACGCCGGTTCCCCTGCTTTGGTGGAATGCACACGATGATTTTTGTGACAGTGACCATTTTTCCATTGTTCTTACTTTGTTGAAAAAGAAATCCATCGAGGCTCCTCCTCGATGGTTCCTTAAACGTACTGATTGGCCACCGTTCACATCACGAGCTGTCTTTAACGACGTGACTAGGCAGAGCGTAGACGGCGATATAACTTACAAAACACAAGTTATTCTTGCTGCTGCTGAGGAGTCCATTCCATCGTTTTCAGGGACTCCTTGCCGAAAACTCGTTCCTTAGTAGAACGAAGAAATTGCAGCAGCTATAAAAGAACGCCGTCGCGCTCACAAAAGCTATCGTAGGCAGCCTATTGTGGCCAACTTGGTAACATTTTAAAAACTTCGCCCTAAGGCGCGAGTTCATATTCGCCAGAGTAAGAAAGCTTAGTGGGAGAGATATGTGTCGTCTATGGTGTCACATACACCGTCATCTCAAGTGTGGGCTAAACTTTGACGTATTTCGGGTATACAAGGATCTTCTGTACCGGGAATTTCTTTTGCAGGCAGTATTATCACTGAACCGCTCTGGATTGCTAATCGTCTAGCCAGTCATTTCGCTGATATGCCTGGCTCCGGGAATTACCATCGTGATTTCCTCGATCTGAAGGGGGAGGCAGAACGTCATCACCTCACTTTTGCCACTCAAGCTTCAGAGGACTATAACGTGCCCTTTACGGAGTAGGAAATACGCAGCGACTTGGCGCTTTTCAAGGACACGTCTGCCAGGTCAGACTATGTCCATAACCAGATGTTGAAACACCTTAATGAGGATAGTCTGTTATATCTCCCTTGTGTGTTCAACCGAATATGGATAGAGGGTGAGTTTCTGTCGCAATGGCGAGAGGGCAAAGTCATTCCTGTCTTCAAGCTTGACAAAAATTCTAAGTATGCACAAAGTTATAGACTTATTAGTCTTAATAACTGATTGTGTAAGCTATTTGAGAGGATGGTGAATCGCCGACTTGTGTGGTGTCTGGAGAATAAAGGACTTTTGTCCGAGTACCAATGCGGTTTTCGAGCCACGCGCTCGATCAGTGACCACTTGGTACGCCTGGAGAGTTCTATTCAGGGTCTATTTCTCCAAAAACAGCATTTGGTGGCTGTTTTTTTACTTAGAACAGGCCTATTACATAACATGGCGGTATGGTATCATTTCAGTCCTGCATCAATGCAGATTCCGATGTAACTTGCTGTAATTTATTGCGAATTCTTTTTCCCTGCGTCTATTCGGTGTCCGAGTAGGGAGGGCATACTCGCAATACCACGTTCAAGAAAATGGAGTCCCAAAGGGATCAGTTCTTAGTGTTACTCTGTTCGCGGTTACCGTAAACGGTATTATCGCTGCTGTTGGTTCATCAGAAACACCGACGCTATATGTGGACGATTTTGCTCTGCATTATAGCTCTCAAAATATGGCAGTCGCTGGGCGACAATTACAGCAAGCCATTAGGAGAGTGGAACAGTGGACTTTAGAACATGGCTTTAGGTTTTCTACCGCAAAGACCTCCGTTGTGCACTTTTGCCGGAAGCGCACACTTCACTCCCATCCTGAGCTTTTCTTAGGGAATGTCGCTCTTCTTGTTGTAGACACTTACCGATTTCTTGGGCTCGTTTTCGATAGCACATTATCGTGGGAGCCAAACATGCGGCAGTTAAATGTGAAATGCACTAAGAAGCTGAGTATTTTTAAGTTTCTTAGCGGCACTACTTCGACGGGGGGGGGGGGGGACACACACATCGCACGGTGCTCGTACGATTTTATAGGGCACACATTTTATCCAGGCTAGACTACAGCAGTGCAGCATATGGATCAGCAAGTCAAAGCGTCCTTGCGAACCTGAATAGCATTCACCACAGCGGAGTTAGGTTGGCAACGGGAGCTTTTCGTACAAGCCCCATTGCTAGCCTGCTTGCTGAATCTGGTATGCTGACTTTACACCTGAGGCGTAAGAAAATGCTTCTGTCCTATGCTGCAAATTTGCGACATATGCCACTTCAGCTAAGCTATCCTTGAATATTCTACAATGGAAACCACCGGCTGCACGCTGCTTATCCTCGAGCATCGCAGCCGGTTGGAATACGCTTGGATAGCAGTCACGGAGTGTTTGGTGTACCTTCGGGTCCTTGTCTTATCAGACAACCAAGTAGGGTATCTCAGTGGATAATACGACAACCTGAAATAATCCTGGATCTGCATACTGGCCCGTAAGAGTGTACGGACCCTTCAATTTATCGGATGCTCTTCCTGTCCGTTGTTGGCCGGTATCCAGATTCAGTTGCCGTCTACATGGATGGTTCAAGGACAGAAACGAAGGTGGGCTGTGCGTTCGTTGTCGACAATAATAGGTTTCTTTTTGCTGACCCGAAAACCCGTAGTGTGTACACAGCAGAGGTCCATGCTAACTGAGAAGCTCTGCGGTACACGCTGTCCGTTAAGCACTGGCACTTTCTGCTGTGTACCGACTCCTTAAGTTCGCTACAATCTATTGGTTCATGTTTTCCTCGGCACCCTCTGGTGCAGCGGATCCAGGACCTGCTGGCCGGGTGTTCGGATGTCGGCACCAGAATCACGTTTATGTGGCTTCCAAGCCACATGGGTGAAGTGGGAAACTAGTTAGCTGATAAGGCTGCCAAGGAGTCTATTACATTGCCCCCGTTGCGTTACAAGGTTCCAGCTAGTGATATTCGCTCTCAGCTGAGATATTTGGTTATATCCCATTGGGAGATGGAGTGGCAGGCCACCCCACTACCAAATAAGCTGAGAGTAATAAAAGGAAAAACGAAGGTATGGAGGACTTCCCTTCGGGCTTCTCGAAGGGAAGCAGTGGTATTATGCCATCTTCGGATCGGCCACGGTATAGTAACGCACTCCTATGTACTGAAAAGAGAACCCCCTCCGGTGTGTACTTGTGGCGATCATCTTACCATTGTACACATCCTTACGGATTGCGTGGACCTGGGCGATGTGCGCCGTGGTCTAGAACTCCTGAGTACCATCTCCCTCATCCTACAAAATGACGAGCAGTCAGCAGACCTTGTCAGCCGTTTCATGAGGGAGAGTGGGCTGTTTTATCGTGTATGAACATTAGTCTTTATATTATTGTTTACTACGTTTTATTCTATTGACACTGATTTAGTCTTTGTTTGTAAATTTTAAAGTGTTTTAATTATTAATTTGAATAATACGTAGGTGTATATTACTGCATGCCAAGGCAATGCTTTATTTTACCGTAATCTATATTTTCTATCATTTTTGCATAAACTAAGGTATTGCAAATTAGATCCACTGATTATTTTAATCTCATAATATTTTTTCTTCATCGTTTGTTTTCCATTCTAGTCAGTGGATACATTTACAAAATTTAATTATGTCATTTAGTTTCACCCCATATCATTAGGAACCGATGACCTAGATGTTAGGCCCCTTTAAACAACAATAATAACAATAATAATAATAATAATAATCATAATTTCTACCCAGAGCGCGTGCTGACGTAAGTTAGAGTGAGTTTCAATTTTCTCGATTTAGGTTCGCAGTTCGTAGTAGACAGACTAGCCTTGTTGTGGAATAGCATTCTCGTACAGCTGTGGTGTAGTGTGGTGTAAGGTAGTTGGATCGCTCACACCGATCCCATGTGTTGATGTTTGTGACGGCTATTCAGCTCGCGTGAAATGTAGCGTTCGCCGGTTCACGCGGATCTACAGTCTATGTTGCTTGGTTATGAATATCTCCAATTACGAGTTAAGGTATTAAGTTGTTAAAAGAGTGAATAGCGTCGGCTTTAGAGTCATTAAGTTTAGTGCATCACGTGGTGGAGCAGATGATGTAAAATACAAATGTAGTTCAAACGTTAGTCTTGTAGTATAGTGTTGATCAGGTACAGTACAAAGAGACTGTTAGGACATGGGATGGAAAAATGGCGGCGGAAACGTGTGTACGAGAGAGTGTTGGTCCTTCATTCTCTTTTGTAAAATGAGTGGAAGTAAGTTTGGTTTGAACAAAAAGCGTCTCAGAAGTGGTGTACAGTGTAGAGTTTGTTCTAGATGGTGTCATTTGGATTGCCTTTTAGTAGATAATTATAGTGTAAATAGTAACATATGGATTTGTAAACATTGTGTGGACGAGGTATCAGATGACATGTTGGATGCTACAAATGGCGAGTGTACAGAGTGTGGCGAATTGCGATTGGATTGTGTAAATAAAGCAGAGATAATTAAGGTAAAGGAAGAGGACTTAAACGCTGCACAAATGGAAATCGTTCGACTGAAGGCAATGAACGACGATCTTACACAACAGGTTAGTGAACTCCGTAGGGAGACCGAATTTAGGCCTAGGTTAAGCGGGAAAGTTAGGCCTACGACTTTAGCCACAGTGGACTCAAATCCAGTTAAAACATTCGAACAGATTCGTGGTCCTTAGTGAAACAAATACTGAACAATTCATTTTAGACGAGAAGGAGAAGACAACTGGGACGACGACGGCGGCGGCGACGACGACGATGACGACTTCGACAACTGGAGCGAGGAATATAACCCAGATGATGAAGATCTTGCTGATCAGCGACAGTCACGGACGGGAATATAATGGTATTCTTCGTTCCAAATTGGGCCCAGGTAACGAAGTGCAAAGTATTATTAAACCGAATGCACCTTTAAGGGAAATTGTGAAAAACATTGGAAGTAAGACAGAAAACTTAGGAGAGAGAGAGAGAGAGATGTGCTAGTGATAATTGGGGGAACAAATTATGTAGGGCTAAATGAACATGTAATTACTGAGCAATTGGATCATGCTATAAGTCACTTGCTAAAATTAACACACAAAACCAATGTAATTTTGCATGCTATACCACACAGACATGATATGCCTAACTTAAATTCTGTTATTGAGAGAGCTAACAAACATATCATAGGTTAATGCATCTAAAATTGTAAACAGAGAAAGAATAGCAATTAATTTTGAAAGTGAGAGGTTATGTAGGCATCATTTTACAAGGCATGGTCTTCACATGAACAGGCATGAGAAACATCAGGTGTGTGACAGGTTAGGAAAGTTGATTGAGGATTTTAATATGACGCTGAGAATTAGAGAGAACAATAATCACAAAGGAGGAAAACCAAGGTTGCTAGATCGATGGGTGATCAAATTTAGAGATAACCCCGCAGGTAAGACTTTTTTAGCAAAAATGTAAAAAACATCCGAGGATGTAGGTAAATTTTTATCAATTACCAACTCAAGGAAATGCATCTTAACGCCCCAGCCCATAAGTAAAACAGGAGTAAAGGAACATAGTTTAAATTCTCTTGATTACCATTTGGATAATAAAGAAAATACCAGTATTGCATAGGGTCAACAGGATCTTAATCATAGCAAATTATTGGAACGGGAGGAAGGGGGACTGTGATTTCTCCTTTTAAACTGTCAAAGTGTAGTATTTAGCAATTAAAATTCTGTACGTTGATGGAATCTTATGAGAATGATTTGGTGATAGGAGTGGAATCTTGGTTGAGAGAAGGGATGGGTAAAATTGAAGTATATCCAGAAGGGTATACGGTCTATCGCAGAGACCGAGGAGATAAAATGGGAGGAGGGGTGCTTATTCTGGTGAAGGAAACTTATTGCTCACGCAAATGGTTTACCAATGAATGGGATGAAATATTAGGGATAAAACTAGTTTGTGATAATATGGAACAGGTGAGAATTATAGGACCATGTAAGCCTGGAAGAGAGGAAGGAGAAATGGGAATATTTGCGAAACTAATATATTATACTTATAAAAACAATAATAATGATATTGTAATAATTGGGGGAGATCTAAGCTTGCCTTAAGTTGAATGGAATGGAGCTGCAAGTGAAGCCCACGAACAGAAACTGGCAAATAAGTTAATATGGGGTGGTGGATTTACACAAGTATTACAAGCACCAACTCATCTCAATAACTTACTATATGTATCCTTGGTTAAACCATGGGAAATTGTTGATAATACTGAGGTAATTGAAGGGATAGGAGACCATAAGGCTGTAGTAAGGGATATAGGACTGGTGCAGAAAAGGCTTAATAAGAAAGTAAAAAAAAAGTAAGGAATTGTACAGAAAAACTAAAGTTGAAGAATTCGGGACTTGCCTTAAATCACAATTCAATTGTTGGATAAGTGAAGGGAGCAATGTGGATACGCTTTGGGCAATCTTTAAAGGAATTATTTGGGAAGGAGAGAAGAGATTTGCACCTGTTATGAAGGGTAAAATGACCTCGGGCCCTGCTTATTATACAAAGGAAATGAGGAAATTAAAAAGAAAATGTAGAATTGTAAACAGGAAAATCAAAGCTGGCAGGGAGAATAGAGAAACTAGAAAACAGCTAATAAGGGAAATTAATAGAGTGAAGAAGGAAGCAAAAGAGAATTACATGAATGGCATACTTCAAGAGAGTAATGACCATAAAGGGAAATGGAAAATGCTGTATTCATATATTAGGAATCAAAAGGGAAAAATAACCCAAGTTACCACAATGATGGGAGAAGGGGGTGAACAGCTTTTAACAGATAATGAGAAAGCAAATCTATTTAGTAGGGAATTCATAGATTCAGTAGAAGATTATCAGGAGATGGAAACCGAAACAGAAGATAGAGAAGGAGAGACACATAAGGAAACATGAAGCTTCTCATTCACAAATGAGGATATTTTCAGAGAAATCCAACTGCGTCAGCAAGGAAAAGCAGCAGAGAGTGATGGAATTACTGGGGAGGTATTAAAGACAATGGGGTGGTACCTAGTGACTTATTTAAAATTTGTCTTTGACTATATCATAAATAATTGTGTAATACAAAAGGAATGGAAGGAATCTATAATAATACCAATTTATAAAGGAAAGGGTGATAAAAGGAAACCTGATAATTACAGACCAGTCAGCCTAACCAGTACAGTTTGTAAAATACTGTAGTTTAGTAGCAAACTATATTAAAGGGGTATGTGAAGATTAAAATTTGTTCACGAGGAGCCAGTATGGATTTAGAAAGAAATTTTCTTGTGAGGTACAACTGGAGGGATTTTAACAGGACATCAGATCAGTTGGATTTGGGAGGCCAGTTGGATTGCGTAGCCATAGACCTTTCCAAGGATTTTGACGGAGTGGAAGATGGAATATTATTAAGGAAACTGGAGGGAATAGGATTGGACATAAGGGTTATATGGTGAATAAGAACATTTCTAAATTCAAGGGTTCACCAAGTCAAAGAAGGAAATCGTGTATCACAGGAAGAAAAAGCTTGGAAGGGAATTCCACAGGGTAGTAAAATCGGTCCATTACTATTCTTAATATATGCAAATGATTTAGGGAACAATATACATACATACATACATACATACATACATACATACATACATACATACATACATACATACATACATACATACATACATACATACACACATACATTATCATTATAGACTGTTATGCCTTTCAGCGTTCAGTCTGCAAGCCTCTGTAAATTTACTAAACGTCGCCACAATCCTCGATTTGCAACTAGTGTTGTGGCCTCATTTAGTTCTATACCTCTTATCTTTAAATCGTTAGAAACTGAGTCTAACCATCGTCGTCTTGGTCTACCTCTACTTCTCTTACCCTCCATAAGGGAGTCCATTATTCTCCTAGGTAACCTATCCTCCTCCATTCGCCTCACATGACCCCACCACCGAAGCCGGTTTATGTGTACAGCTTCATCCATTGAGTTCATTCCTAAATTAGCCTTTATATCCTCGTTCCGAGAACCCTCCTGCCATTGTTCCCACCTGTTTGTACCAGCAATCATTCTTGCTACTTTCATGTCTGTTACTTCTAACTTATGAATGAGATATCCGGAGTCCACCCAGCCTTCGCTCCCGTAAAGCACAGTTGGTCTGAAAACAGACCGATGTAAAGATAGTTTCGTCTGGGAGCTGACTTCCTTCTTACAGAATACTGTTGATCGCAACTGCGAGCTCACTGCAGTAGTTTTACGACACCTTGATTCAATCCCACTTAGTATATTACCCACTTGGGAGAACACACAACCTAAATACTGGAAATTATCGACCTGTTCTAGCTTTGTATCACCAATCTGACATTCAATTCTGTTGAATTTCTTAGCGACTGACATCAATTTAGTCTTCAAGAGGCTAATTTTCATACCATACTCATTGCACCTATTTTCAAGTTCCAAGATATTAGGCCGTGCGGTTAGGAGCGCGCTGCTGTGAGCTTGCATCCGGGAGGTAGTGGGTTCTAATCCCATTGGCGGCAGCCCTGAAGATGGTTTTCCGTGCTTTCCCATTTTCGCACCAGGCAAATGCTGGGGCTGTGCCTTAATTAATGCCACGGCCGCTTCCTTCCAACTCATAAGCCTTTCCTATCCCATCGTCGCCATAAGACCTATCTGTGTCGGTGCGACGTAAAGCCACTAGCAAGATATTAGACTGCAGGCTTTCGGCAAAATCTGCCATTAAGACCAAGTCGTCAGAATAGGCCAGCTGCTTACTACATTTCCACCTAACTGAATCCCTCCCTGCCATTTTATACCTTTCAGCAGATGATCCATGTAAACTACGAACAACAAAGGTGAAGGATTACAGCCTTGTCTAACCCCTGTAAGTACCCTGAATCAAGAACTCGTTCTACCATCAATTCTTACTGAAGGCCAATTGTCAACATAAATGTCTTTGATTGATTTTAAAAATCTACCTTTAATTCCATAGTCCCCCAACCTAGCGAACATCTTTTCCCTTGGTACCCTGTCATATGCTTTCTCTAGATCTACGAAACATAAACACAACTGCCTATTCCTCTCGTAGAAGTTTTCTATTACCTGGCGCGTACTGAAAATCTGATCCTGACAGCCTCTCTGTGGTCTGAAACCACACTGGTTTTCATCCAACTTCCTCCCAACGACTGATCGCAACCTATCTTCCAAGATGCCAGTGAATACTTTACCTGGTATAACTAATCAATGAGATACCTCGATAGTTGTTGCAATCCTTCCTGTTCCCTTGCTTATAGATAGGTGTAATTACTGCTTTTGTCCAATCTGAAGGTACCTTACCAACACTCCATGCTAATCTTACTACTCTATGAAGCCATTTCATCCCTTACTTCCCACTATACTTCACCATTTCAGGTCTAATTTCATCTATTGCTGCTGCTTTATGACAATGGAGTTTATTTACCATCTTTTCCACTTCCTCAAGCGTAATTTCACCAACATCATTTTCCTCCTCTCCATGAGCTTGGCTGTTCGCAACACCACCAGGATGATCTCCTTTTACATTGAGAAGATGTTCAAAACATTCCCTCCACCTCTCCAGTGATTACCTGGGATCTGTGATGAGTTCACCTGAATTACTCAAAACACTGTTCATTTCATTTTTACCTCCCTTCCTAGGCTTCTTTATTACAGTCCAGAAAGGTTTCCCTGCTGCTTGACCTAGCCTTTCCAGGTTATTACCAAAATCTTCCCACGGCTTCTTTTTTGGATTCAACAACTATTTGTTTCGCTCTGTTTCTTTCATCTACGTACAAATCCCTGTCTGCCTCGGCCCTTGTTTGGAGCCATTTATGATAAGCTTTCTGTTTACGTTTACAAGCTGCTCTCACTTCATCATTCCACCAAGAAGTTCGCCTTTTCCGATCTTTACACACAGTTGTTCCATGGCATTCCCTTGCTGTTTCTATTACAGCATTCCTGTATGCCACCCATTCACTTTCTATATCCTGAACCTGCTTACTGTCTACTGTTCGAAACTTCTCACTAATCATATCCATGTACTTCTGTCTAATTACCTCGTCCTGGAGATTTTCAACCCTTATTCGTTTGCAGACAGATTTCACTTTCTCTACCCTAGGCCTAGAGATACGTAGTTCACTACAGATCAGATAGTGGTCTGTATCATCGAAAAATCCCCGGAAAACTCGTACATTCCTAACAGATTTTCTGAATTCGAAGTCAGTTAAGATGTAGTCTGTTATATATCTGGTACCCCTAGCCTCCCATATGTAGCGGTGAATAGCCTTATGCTTGAAGAATGTATTCGTAACTGCTAAACCCATACTAGCACAGAAGTCCAGCAAACGCTTCCCATTGCCATTAGCTTCCATATCTTCCCCACATTTACCAATCACCCTTACGTATCCTTCAGTTCTATTCCCAACTCTCGCATTGAAATCGCCCATTAGCACTATTCTATCCTTGCTGTTGACCCTGACCACGATGTCACTCAATGCTTCATAAAACTTGTCAACTTCATCCTCATCTGCACCCTCACATGGTGAATACACGGAGACAACTCTAGTCCTGATTCCTCTAACTGACAAATCTACCCACATCATTCGCTCATTTACGTGCCTAACAGAAACTATTTTGCGTGCAATGGTATTCCTGGTAAACAGCCCTACCCCAGACTCTGCCCTTCCGTTTCTAACACCCGTCAAGTACACTTTATAATCTTCTATCTCTTCCTCGTTATCTCCCCTTACCCGAATATCACTTACTCCTAGCACATCCAGGTGCATCCTCTTTGCCGAATCAGCCAGTTCTGCTTTCTTTATTCCATAAGCCCCATTAATATTGATACCTCCCATCGAATTCCATTTCGTTCGCCAAGGTGTTTCCAAGGAATCTCTCGCCTGTCAAATGGGAGTGGGACTCCGTTACTCTCATAGGTCCGAGACTTGCTTAAAATGTTCTGAGCTCGGTAAATTCATGAATCAGGATGATACCCTACTTGCACATGGTCCAAGTGAAGATCTCTCCTCTAACGGGTTATGGACCACCGGTGAATTGTATAGTCCTAGCCGTCTGAGCACAAGGAGGGCCATGACCCAGAATATGTCCGAGATGCCCACTCCCATTCAATAGCAACTGGTATCCCGACTCTCAGTACCACTTACTAGGCCACTCAACCGTTTGCCATGGTTCACGAACTAGGACGTGAACAGTAACCCACACCATGAACCATGGGAACATTATAACATAAAAAAATAAGATTGTATGCAGATGATATAATAGTTTCTAGGGAAATAAATAACATAGATTGTAGAGAGTTACAAAGGGACCTTAACAGCAGTGGCGTGCGGTGGTTTTGAAAAGTGGGTATGCTGTCCAAGGTAGGACGTACTAATTACCGGACGTAGGAAGTGTAATTTAAAGAGCATCATTATATAAGCGAATGTAACCAAGCTGTAACCATATAGACTTACCTATGTGTAATCTCATGAAAATTGAAGAACTTCTAACCAGAGCGTACGGTATCATGTCAAATCCTTGGCTCTTCAGGAAACACAAAATAACTAGTGACATCACATCTATAGATTTAAAAAATCAATATAATTTTTAAAGCTGCAATTAACTTATTGAGATGTATAGAAATAGTTTATTTATGCGCAATGACATTGCATAATCCGTTTAAAAAAAGGAAGACAAACGTATCATTCTTGCATATTTGTATAAAAATTGTTATTTTATTCAGTTTCCTACATCAAAGTACATACCGTAAACATGGGTTCCTTTGGCCCGAAAATACGATGTTTTTGACATTTTGCTTCGTGAATCGAACCTTACTGTAACAGATTTCTGCATTTAATATTCTTTACAGATAAACTAGGAGCTAAGGAACATTCCTAAGCGGTTTAGTTCTAATATTTCGTCATATAGGGTGAATAATGAATTTTTGAAATAATGGGCTAAAGTCAAACTCATTTTGGGTTACTTTGACACGCACATCTATATGTACATCAAATGCTGCTTTTGCGAGTTTGGGACAAAGTAGGACTGAAGAACATCACATTTAGGCATAGCATATCCTGAGAACAGGGGAGAAAACAACATTTATTGAATGGTACAACAATATTCAGACACATTTTGTAATATTTTCTAAGAAATGTCCACTGTTTACATTTTTTGTACAAGCACTTAAATTTTTAGTCCAAGAATTAACACTGTAATGTTAATAAGCTTACGGAATGAGTTCAGTCACTGAAAAACAGCCTCGTCCGACTCGTTTTGGGGGGTAAACCATCTTTTTGACATCATTCCATTTGTAAAATAATGTGTCCTTCACTACAGGCCACTTCCAGCACTTTTTCACCCTCTCCATACACTCAACTACTGCTCCTTCATTGTTCATGGACACAATAATTCAAGGATATTGCTGTTGTTGCCATGTTAAGATAACATAGTCCCCTGTCTGAACCAAGTGCATTAGCTCTCTTTGACGTTCTCCTGACGACGAGCATGGAAGAGATTCTTCCGGCGCACCTATTGGAGTCAGAGAGGTGGTGGTTTCATCCATTTCCTCTTCATCAAAGCTGATTTCTGGTAGGCTGTTTCCTGAAGAAGCAATGCTGAAATCCGATTCATCTTCATCTAAAGAGGAACTTGATACAACAGGTCGTTTTGGCCGGCATCTTCTTTTTGATGGCTGTGCCCGTGTTTCACATTTGGCAGATTCAGCTTCCTGAATGTCACTGGGGCAGATGCTTCTTCCAGGTGGAACATTAAGCTTCTTCCTCCGATTTATCTTGGGGGTAACAATTTCATTTCGCTTTTCTTCAAGTCTGCGTAGAAAAGATTCCCCAAGCATGGTCATGTCAGGATTACGATCTTGCAGCGGCAAGCGATTCGAAATTTCTTCTTTGTTGATCTGTACAATTCCGGCTTTTTTAAACCCAGAAATCAAATTCTGGCTGACAGAGGGTTCCAACTCATCAAGTGCCCGTTTCAGTAATGCAGGAAATTCATCCTTTGGTAGAGTGTTGTACCTTTTGCCTTTGCTTGACTCTTTCCACTGTGTTAAAATGGCTCTCCATTTCATTTTGAGTGGCCGAAAATAAGCAATGTCCAGTGGCTGAGTAAGATGAGTAGAGTTAGGCGGCAAGCACACGAATACTACGTCATTCTCCTGGCACATCTGCAACACATTCACATTGATGTGCGAACTTAAATTATCTCCGATAAGGACCTTTTTTCCTGGCTGTCGCTTCAAGTGAGGCATGAGGTGTGAAGAAAACCATTCCTGGAAAGTTGCCGCGTCCATCCACCCATGTTTTGTCCGGTTGTGAATAAATAAATATGGATTAATGTGGCCTTCTGAAAGAGTTCTTGTACTTGTGTGGCCGGCCATCACAGCTGCTCCGTCGAACGTTTGTGCAACCAACATGTAGTTTAAGTCAAACTCAGTAACAATGCTTTTCACATCTACAAACAAACCACTGGCTGTTCGATCTGCGCTGACATCAGTGAGAGAAATGAACCTTTCGTGAACTTCACCACTTTCAGAATCAACGTATCTCAGAGTGGTTGATAGTTGAGACAAATTCATAATGTCTGAAGTCTCGTCAAGAAGAAGGGCAACGAAAATAGCGTGTTTTATTTCTGACATCACTTTTCCAAAACTACATCACTGACTGCCCTTATTAAGTCATTTTGTATCCTGTTTGAATTCCCGTGGAACACGGTCGATGTTTCTAGGTGTGTACTTAACGTCGCATCGTAAGCGGCGAGTAAGTTCAATGCACCCAAATAAGCACCCCTGTTCAAAGAATCTTCACCCTCAGAATGTCCACGGAATGGTGATTCGTGAGTAGCTAAAAAACACACAACATCAATCAATCGCTTGAGCACCTTCCTGTTTTTCCGAACGGTCTCATTATATTGTACAGTGCTTGCACGCAATTGAGCATCAAGCTGAATACCAATTCCAGATTTTCCAAACGTAATAGTGCAGAAATGTGTGACTGCGATTTCTCATGCTTTTGAATGGCATTGTGCAAGTTACTCAGATTATCCTAACCAGTGTCAGACCAAACAGTCCGGTCTCTTGCAAAGAGTAAACATGGCCAGCAAACAGTTTATTCAATTTGGAACTTCCAGCAATCCATTCTATTTTACTGTACTGTGAAGTTTGGAAGTGACGAGGGTACTCTTGACTTTTGTTTTTATGCTTCCCTTTAATGTTGGGCATATCTCGAGAAGATTTTCCAGGTTGAACAATTTCTAGTTTCTCACATTACGATAGTTGAAACTAATAAGAAATTACCGTACCATATATTTCACTAATACTTCTACGTAAATACACAATTATGCACTCACGACACAGCACTGTCCACGTTTCATGTTATTATTATGAGAATTATTATAACGTACGCCCCTACAAACACGCCACATGGTCCACAACAATGCTGGTACCTACTAAAGAGTAGACAAGTTTTTCTCACACTGTTACATTTAAGAAAAAATAATTTTCAATTCTAAAATGAACTGGGTATTCGTACTTTTAAAACGTTCTTCACTGTTGTCAGTTATCACTCGCAAGAGCTGTTTCAGCAATAAGCCAAATTACAATAAATAAACGTATCATAAACCAGCACAAAGTTGCTTCACACTGCTACACTATGCGATCAAGCCGGGCAGCGTTGAGCTGTCGGCTTACCAAGCTCGCTTACTGGCGCGGTTACTACGCATGCGTCACTTTGAACTCAACGCTGGGCGAGCCAAGCGGTAGGTGTGTCGCGTACCCTCGCTAATGCAGAAATTCGTACTGCAGAATAACCTTCCAGCATAGCCTACTGGAGAAAACCTTACTGCAGCAAATGCTCTTAGTTAAAAAAATAGTATTGCCAACTGACAAGATAAAATTATTTGTTACACTTACAGTTGCATTATTGCTTACTTTGCATCTCAAGTCCAGCGGGTAAGCCCGGCTTAGCCTGCATACCCACAATGCACGCCACTGCTTAACAGTATCCAGCATTGGGTCGAAGATAATAATATGAAGATTAATTTAGGCAAATCAATTGTCACAACATTTACAAACAGAGCTTAAAAACTGAATTCAAATATACTTTGGATGAGGTAATTGTCCCTAAAGATGGCAAGTGCAAATACTTAGGAGTAGATTTGAAAGTAATTTGCACTGGAAGGGTCATGTTGATGACATTGTTGGGAAAGCAAACAGATTGTTACGTGTCATATTGAGGCTACTTAAATGATGCAACAAAGAATTAAAAGAGAAATGTTACTTAAGTATGGTTAGTCCAATACTGGAATATGCAAACAGTGTTTGGAATCCTCACCAGGAATACCTAATAAAATATATAGACGGTGTGCAGAGGAAAGCAGCAAGATTTGTTAAAGGAGATTTCAGGAGAAAATGTAGTGTATCAGAAATGTTAGAGGAACTTGGGTGGGAAGCTTTAAGTAACAGAAGGGAGAAAACTAGATTCATAGGATTATATAGAGCCTATACGGGAGAGAAAGCATAGGGAGAAATCCGTGAGAGGCTTCAGTTGGAAAATAATTATTTCGGCAGGGCTGATCACAAGTATAAAATTAGATGGGATTTTAGCAGAAATGATTGGGGTAAATTTTCATTCATTGGGAAGGGCGTGAAGGAGTGGAACCGTTTACCTGGGGAAGTGTTTGATCCTTTTCAAGAATCTCTACAGATATTCAAGAAAAGAATAAACAGCAACAAAGAAAAGAAATGTTAGAGGGCATTCGGTCTGTGTAGGTTATTGTAATAAAGAATTTTTGTGAAGAGATTAATTCCATCCTTTCTCTATGGATACTGGACAGCTGAAGTAGGGGACTGCCTGCAGGGGTGAAGTACAGTTGGGACTCCGAGGGCCCTGGGAACGCTGCGGTAGCTGTGAAGGACCTTCAAGAACTCTGAAAAGCAGTGGCAAAAGGGGCTCTGCTTAAGGTGTAGCAGATTGTAATGCACGTTAGGTAACAAAATGGGTTAAAAAAGCAACGTACATTTAAATCTTATAGCAATTTTGTATAGTATTTTTTGAAATGATTCCACATTCTGTATATGAGTTGATTATGTGTGTAAGTACAGAAGATATTATGAGTAGAATTTTGTAAATAATATAAATTTGTTAAGGATGAGCTGTGTGTTTAAAAGGAAAAATGTGAATGTAAATTGTATAATACTGTATTTTAGGAAAACTGTCTTTTTTATTTTCAACTTAAAATATAGCCTAGTTGTTGTGAATAATGCATTTTTGTGTATCATTTGCCACCGAGGTAGAGACCTCATTTGCAAATAAAGTATTTTGATTTCTGATTCTTTTATTGACAGATAGTGAGAGAGAGAGAGAGAGGGAGAGAGAGAGAGACGGGGGGGGGGGGGATAGAGACGCCACAGAAACCAGTAAATAGGAAATTAAAGCTTTTTTTTAGAATTTTATACCATGCTGGCTGGCATGCTATGATCAGCTCATATATTACAATACCGAGGGCGCCTTCTTATGGATTTATTACGTCATATGTATGTGATGGAAAATTAGTAGGTCATAGGTATGTGATGGAAAATGAAAACAGGTCATTACCACTTTTAACAAGAAGCTACGGATGAATTTCAAGTATTTTGATTTATAACATATTTGACTCTCTAGTACTGGTTACATACAAAATTCTATCCTAATGTCTTCTTGATAGAGTACAACAACAACAACTAGAACCACAAATCGGAGAATATCAGGCAGGGTTCAGACCAGACTGATCGTGTCCAGAGCACATCTTGAACCTAAAGCTAACCTTAAGACATCAGAAAATTTGTAGCAAAAATTTAGTGTGCACATTTTTATTTAAAAAAGCCTATGATTCAGTGGATCGCAAATCACTCTTTTAAATATTGAAAGAACAAGGTTTAGACATAAACCTTTAAATCATAAAACAGACACTGGCAGACACGAAGTCCAAGGTTAAATTCATGGAGGAAACCAAAGATCCCTTTGAAATCAAAACGGGAGTAAGACAAGGAGATAGACTCTCGCCCTTAATATTCAACTGCGTCCTGGAAGAAGTGATACAAGAATGGCGCAAATAGAAATTGGTCCTCAATTTTCACCAAACAATCACTTTAGGCAGAGAAAAACTAGCGATAGATTGCTTAGCATTTGCGGATGGCCTAGCAATACTAACTCGAGACATTTCAACAGCCCAAAATCAGATTGAACTCCTGAAAGAAAGTGCGGAAAAAGTCGGCCTTCAGATACCTTTTGAAAAGACAGAATACATGACCTGCAACAAACATGCACCAAAATTCATGGAAACTGTATCGCAGGTACACCCGCCCCGTGCATTTAAAACTAGCGCCTTGTAGAAAGCCACCTATAACAGGAAATCGGAAACTCATTTCGGAAATAGTTTGAACATTACTCGACAGATGTCGCCACTATCAACTTATGTGTGACCTCTGGGGTGAAGATGAACTATTAATTTTTAATGTTATTTTGTGTGTCAAAATTTCCTAAACTGAATTGTTTATAGTTTGTTTTTTGGCGTTCTAAAGTTATCAACACTTCTATCTCTTCCCGCCAACTTAATGTCTTAGCCAATAAGAATATTTATACATTTATTTAAGTAATCAGTCACTCGTTTTGATATTTATTTGATTGTCCAATGAAAATTGAGGGTGTTTCAGGGTTTCGGCCCAGAGAAATCTGAAACCCTCCTCTCCACTATAAAAGCCGGGACATTTTGGGCTATGTTGTCCTTGTGATCACTCCAGTCAAGAGGTTTGGAGTATGTTCGTAGTGGAGGCAGGGAGAATGGTTCCCTCGTCCATCTTCGGTAGGTCCACCAGCTCAAGGTAATGGCAGATTCTGTTTAACAATGTAATAGTCTTTGAAAGCTAGCTCGAGGGGAAAGTTTCACATTTCTTTCGCAATGTAACTTTTATTTCTCAACGTCAATTTTCAAACAATTCTTAAGAACTTAACCGAACCTAGGGAATGGAGAGTGAGGAACCCTCTTGTTTTCCTTCTCAACTTGATATAAAGGTGACTATGATTTTGTAACCTTTAAGTCTATCTCTTAATTTTGTAAACTTACTATCCATCTTAGTCAGAGGCTTAGCCCCTGTAACGTCGGGCCATAAGCCCACATAGGGTTTTAATATCATGTGAATTCCAAGGAGTGCAAATATTCACCTCCTAACATTTTGACTTTCAGCCAGTAACTTTAACCTTTCGTTTTTACCAAAGGCCACGTAGTATGGATACTACTTGTTACCCGTGTTAAAGTCATTTTTTTTACTTTTAAAGTAAATCAGACTGTTGAGCATATAAGACAGTGTTTACGGTTTGGTTTTGTTAAGTGTAGGTAAGTGGCTTAATAGGTCTGGAACTTGTAATTTTGGAGAATAGTCTCCTAGAAAGTAAATGGGTAGAGCAAAGACGCTCGTCCTACTAGGCGTAAAATTTGGAGCTCAGTCTCCTTGACTGAAGGGAGCAATGATGCTCTTGTTAAATAGGTAACTAGGGAGCTTCAAGCTCATGTTATTAAATTGTTGTTATCTCATTATTCTAGTCTTGTTGCTCAAGCTCACGAGCTAGACTTTGTACCTCACTTTGTTATTTGCTTAGCAAAGTGTAAAGTTTGAAAAGAAAGAAAAAACACGGAAAGAAATATATTACCAATTTTGAAGTTTTAAATTAATCTTCCATCTTTTCTATATCCACCCATTCATGCCCGCACCTTCTTTCACCTCTGTCCACCACGGTATCCCCGGAACAAGTAGTAGCAGAGCGTGGTTGAATCGGCCTGGATAAAGCCCCTTTTGACGGCACCGCATAAAATTTGATACCGAACTCTAAATGTTTCCGTTTTTGGAATTTTCAAAATTTGGCCAGCTTTTCAGTCAGTATGTCTGGGTCTCGAGAAGTCCTTACACCGGGGTACTTGCGCAAGGAGAAATTAATTTATGAAATTTTAATTACGAAGGTCAAGTCTGGTGGCACGGTTGCGGCAGATATTGCGAAACTTAAAGAATCTTTAGAATTTCCCATCTGTATTCCGGTATTTGGGGAGAAAGATATTGATGAGGCTCTGTCCATCACTGACAATACCACTGAGCTAGCGTCCGTTGTAAGTTTCTTTGAAGTAAGTGATCCTTCTATAAATCAGCTTAAGCGTGTGCGAGCTAGACTGTTCCATTTTTAAAATGGGGCTAGGGACCTATTGTCTCTAAAGCTGAAGGATGATCATGCAAAGGAAGCTAGTAATTTAGTCGAACACTCTCCGAGATGTCCAATCGGGTCAGTCAGTGACCATATTCAAGCTGTAAACTTAACATCAAAAGAGGACTCTAGTAGGTCTGCTGATAGTAGGAAATCGGTGGTTACACAGCAAACGTCTGCTCCATCGGAACAAATATCTGTTCATCTAAACTAACTTCCAACTTTCTTTATTAGTAACGCAGCTTTTGAAACCCCTCAAGCTCAAATGCCGTCCCCTATTATTTCGCCAGGTTTTAGCAGCTTACCCCACCCCTTAGCCCTGTTGTTTAAGGGCATCTCCAAATTTTCGGTAAATTCAACTAACCATGTAATTTCATTTCTGAGATTCCTAGTTGACTTTCGGGATCATGCTCTGTTTCATTCGCAAATACTCCAAATAATTTACCCGTATTCTGTAGGCGCCCTCTGGGATAAAATTGTGAAGGCAATAGCTGAAAGATGTTCTATTGAAGACTTCCACGCCCATCTAACTTCATTCCAGCTAGGGCTATGTCATCTCTAATACAGAAGTATTAGTTCCGAGTCCACAGGTTGGACGAGAATCCGACCGATTTCATCCAAGACATAAAGTTCTATACGAGGGTATTTGCTCTTCATTTTCCCGAAGATAAAATTGTACAGACCGTTGTAGAAGGAATTTCTCCATCATACAGGTCGTACTTATGTTTTGCATCTCGACCTCAATCCTTCTCTGAACTTGAGGCAATGGCAGTGTCAGCCGAGGGAGTGAGGTACGCTGACACCTTACGAGTCACCAGGGATCCCCTTCCGTCATCTAACCGTTCTCGGTCACCACCTCGCCGAACCTTCCCTCCACGCAAGTGTTATGCGGGCGGATCGGCAGAACATCTTCACAGTAAGTGTCCCCTTGTAAAAAACGGGTGGAACTAGGAATGGAGCAGGCCCATCACAGGGTTGTTTTAAGTGCGGGTCGTTCCCCCACCTGGCCAAGAACTGTACTTCACCTAACAGCACACCTTCCTGTTCTACTTCTAGTGCTGCCTCCACTAACGTAGGCGATAAGAAGTGACTAGCGCCGTCGGCTGAGTCACCAATTTCAGCTTCACGAGGCTCAGCCCACGTTAAGTCGGGCATCGAACCCTTCGAGGAAGATACCCTCTCTAATTTTTCCTTTGAAGGCCCAAGGGAATGCCTTAGAATTGTTTCTGAGACCCCAGGATTCGTGCCATTTCTTAAAATTGAGGTAAATGATGAACCCGTCACTGTGCTATTAGATTCAGGAAGCGTTAGGTCCATTATTTCTGAGGAGTGATACTCTAAATTGAAAGCCTGCTGTAAATTTTTAGATTATTGTTTGTATTCTATGAAATGTGTTTCGGCAAATTCTTCACCTATAGACATTTTAGGCTTAATTTTTGCTAATGTTCGCATTTCAAAAGTTTACTTAGAAAATTAAGTTGTTTGTTGCTAAACAGTTGTCTTGCCCTGTAATATTGGGGGCCGATTTCATGTTGCATTCTGGTCTTGTGCTCGATCTTCAGAGCAAGTCGTGCACATTAAAATTTAATAGTAACGTAAATATTCCTCTTTTAGTATGTAATACTGAGTCATATTAACCTATTTCGCCTACCCAGAGTAAGATGTCGTTAGATCTTAGGCATCTACCTGAAGACCAGGCTGAGAGTATTCGAAGGTTATGTCAGTCTTTTCCCGATGTATTTTCGGAAACCCTTGTTGTTACTGACCTAACTGAATATATTATTGAGGTAACGGATTCTATTCCTGTAAGATTTCCTCCATATAGGCTATCTCCACCTAAAATGAAGACCTTTAAGGAGATTATCCACCAAATATTGAAGGATGGCATTATTCGACCTTCAAAGTCGGCGTATTCATCGCCCATTTTTTTTGCTAATGGCTTTACGTCGCACTGACACAGATAGGTCTTACAGCGACGGCCCATTTTTCTTGTACCGAAACCCCAAGTTGGTTTCAGGCCTGTCATTGATTACAGGACTGTAAACCGTAAGGTATTATTACAATCAGTGCTCCTTCCTGATCTTCATTCGTGTATTTCATGGTTTCGTAAGGCTAAGTTCTTCACTATCGTAGACCTCAACCAAGCGTATAATCAGATTCCTCTGGTGGAAGAATCCAAACATCTGCCGGCTTTCGCTACTAATTGGAATTTGTACGAATACAACCGCGTGCCTTCCGGGCTCCCCACGGGCGCGGCTGTTCTTACTAGACTGTTGGATAGGGTCTTGTCCAACATCAAGTTTGAATATCTTTACCATTACCTTGACGATGTCGTGGTGTTTTCTGAAACCTTTTAAGAACACTTAGATCATCTTAAGGAAGTACTAAACCGCCTTCGTAAGGCTGCGCTCACTATTAAATTATTTAAGGTAGCTTTTTCTAAGCCTTCTATGTTCTTCTTAGGGCATGTTGTGTCGCCCGATGGAGTTTCTATCGACTATTCTAGAACGCAGGCTATTCGCGACGTCAAGCCCCCTAAGGGCGTTAAAGAAATCGCTAGGTTCATTGGCATGGTGAATTGCTTCAGGAAGTTTATTCCCAACTTCGCGAATAGGACAGCGCCCCTAAACCATGTTCGTAGGAATGGTGTCAAGTTCTAAAGGGAGCCATCGCAGCAAGCTGCGTTCGAAGATCTCAAGTTAGCCCTCAGTAACGCCCCAGTCTTAGCTATGCCTGACTTATCTAAGAAATTCATAGTTCAAACCGATGCCTCTTCATCAGCTGTTGCTGCCGTCCTTCTTCAAGAAACTGAACTCGGAAGGTGACCTGTTGCCTATGCGTCTAAGACCTTATCGGCTCAAGAAGCCAAATACTCCATGTATGAGTTAGAAGGACTTTCAGTTCTGTTTGCCTTGGAGAAGTTCCGCCTGTGCCTGGAACATGTTAAATTTGAGTTAGAAACCAACAATCAGGTTTTAAGTTGGTTTTTTAGCTAGGCCGCGTCGTACTGGTCGTATCGCCTGTTGGGCTATCCGTATTTCGGCCTTTCAGTTCGACGTGCGACACGTTAGGGGATCTGAGAATGTGGTCGCAAATGGATTAAGTCGCATGTTTTCTGGTGACGTTGATTCCATTGACCAAGAGGAAAGTAATTCTCCTTCCATTTCCGTACCTTCTTGTGTTGGTGCTATTTTGATGGATGCCCCTATGTTATTCCGCGATATCAACAAATATCAACGAGAAGATCCAGTGCTGGCTTCTATAATGGAAACCCTTTCTTCTGGGGAACATGTTGTCCCTTATGTGCCGAGGAATGGGATTCTGTGTTGCCCTTCGAGACATGATCAGAAGATGAAAGTAGTAGTTCCAGCTGTTCTTGTGCCCATGATTTTCAGGTACTATCATGACCCCTTTAGGGGGGCATTTAGGCATCTTCAAAACCAGAGAAAACATTAAAGAAATGTTCAGCTGGAAGAGTGTGGGCGGCGAAATAAGAGAAATGGTTGAAGCCTGTAAAGCTTGCTTGCTTAGTAAGCCCCACCTTGTCTACTAATCTAGGGTGTGAAAATAGGAAAACACGGAGAAACATCTTAAGGACTGCCGACAGTGGGGCTCGAACCCACTATCTCCCGGATGCAAGCTCACAGTTGCGCGACCCTAACCGCACGGCCAATTCGTCCGGTATTTGCGTAGTCTTAACGAGCTTATTCGCACATATATATATGTCTACATATGACTGGGTATTTTTATTTATTCCCCCATCGCAATTCAATACTTTCTTGAGATCCACAGGTCTACTTTATTTTTAAATTACAGTATACAACTCTGATTTAGGCAGTGGGGGCCCCATCTTTCCCCTTAACACTTCCTATCAGCGAATACCTTCCTACATTGAGGCCACTGATGGAACGGTCGGGTGTCGTTGAAATGTAGTCTCTCTTAGAGAAATAAGTTTTCAGCAGTGTCCCAACCGACCGACCGACCAATGACCGACCGACCGACCGACCAGCCAACCAACGAACCGACCAACCAACCAACCAACCAACCAACCAACCAACCAACCAACCAACCAACCAACCAACCAACCAACCAACCAACCAACCAACCAACCAACCAACCAACCAACCAACCAACCAACCAACCAACCAACCAACCAACCAACCAACCAACCAACCAACCAACCAACCAACCAACCAACCAACCAACCAACCAACCAACCAACCAACCAACCAACCAACCAACCAACCAACCAACCAACCAACCAACCAACCAACCAACGGACCGACCACGGTGCATCAGCCCCGAAGGACCATGGCCTATCAAGCGACCACTGCTCAGCGTGAAGGCCTGCAGATTGCGAAGTGTCATGTGGTCTGCACGACGAATTATCTCGGCCATTATTTTTGTCTTTCTAGATCTGGACCGCGATCTTACCGTCAGATAACTCCTCTATTGTGATCACGTAGGCTGACTGGATCACGAACCAGCCCTGAGATCCGGGTAAAAATCCCTGGTGTGGCTGGAAATTGAACCCGGGGCTTCTGGGTAAGAGGCAGACATATTACTCCTACACTACGCGACCGGCCTCCCTACTGTAACACTGTTCAAATATGCTCCAATGATTTGTAAATGAATGAATAAATGAATCCCAGTCATGGATGACCACTATCTGTGGAGAGAGTATTCGTTTATTGTAATCATAATTAACGCATTCATTTAATCTTGTATAATACACAACATTAAAAACATTAAAGATATTCCAACTAATACAATGTTACAAAATTATTTAATTATGATGTATTAATAAACGGTAAATCCCATAAATACTTCTTGGACGTGTCTTCAATTAATGATTAGATAAACTTAGATTTTTGGGTACGTCCTAGACTTTAACTCACCGGTGCTGTACATTAACTAAGACCACGGCTACTTTCTTCCCACTCCCAGACATTTTTTATCCCATCGTCACCACATGACTTACCTGTGTCGGTGCGACGCAAAGCAGTAGAGTAAAAAAAAAAAACAACAAAAAAACAAAAAAAAAAACACAACTTACGGGGAATGACGGTACATGTTTGTTGTAGAATATATTACTACACCGTTTGAAATATGGGACTTAAAACTGATAACGTATAAAGCGAGTACAAAATACTTCTTAGATGTAATTATAGTGGTAAATGTGATAATAGGTAAACTAACAGTAATACAGATTATTTAAAACGAATGTATCAAAGCAATTTGGATTATAATATATTTATAATTTTTCCTCACTTTGTGATGATCCAGAACTAGGGGAAGAAATTATTCGATTCTAGCAAAGTAAGTTTCCACCACCACAAAGGGGGATTGACATGATATTATCGAAACCACAGAGGAAAGGTGCTACCTCTCTGTGTAAACACAGACGGCCAGGCGAATGTTGCGGTATAACATTGTCAGCGTGATGAAATCCTCAGCCGTATTTGGCTTTACTGATCGGGCTCGCTGCTCATCATATCAATAGATCTTCAGACAGATCACAAGGCTGAGGGAACGTTGGTCTAGCTCTCATACCAGGATTGCTATTTGCTTTAAGTCGCTCTGACACAGATAGGTCTTATGGCGAAGATGGGATAGGAAAGGCCTAGGAAGTGGAAGATAGCGGCCGTGGCCTTAATTAAGGTACAGCTCCGGCATTTGCCTGGTGTGAAAATGCGAAACCACGGAAAACCATCTTCAGGGCTGCGGACAGTGGGCCTGGAACCAACTGTCTCCCGATTACTGGATACTGGCCGCACTTAAGCGACTGCAGCTATCGAGTTCGGTATACCAGGATTGTACGCGTCGGGAATCGAACTTAGGGCCTACGGGTAAGAGACGTACAGGCTACCCGTACACCACCATCACCCTATACCGAATCGAGGCATGATAGCCGATTGTCTTCGTCACTGTCTTCTCACGAAGGAGGCTGCAGTTGAAATCCTGGCTAATGTGTGTGGAATTTTTGAAATGAAATTTCACGTCCCTGTGGTTCGGATTTGAAACTGAGGAGCGTCGTTGAAGAAAGAGAACATTGCATATGGGTCGCTGGATTGCTACATATGTCAGGAAGAATTTTAATTGCTAGTTGCTTTACGTCGCACCGACACAGATAGGTCTTATGGCGACGATGGGACAGGGAAGGGCTAGGAGTGGTAAGGAAGCGGCCGTGGCCTTAATTAAGGTACAGCCCCAGCATTTGCCTGGTGTAAAATGGTAAACCACGGAAAACCACTTTCAGGGCTGCCGACAGTGGGATTCGAACCTACTATCTCCCGAATACTGGATACTGGCCGCACTCAAGCGACTGCAGCTATCGAGCTCGGTATGTCAGGAAGAAATCTGGTATAGTAGGAAAGGGTTAGTGTGTTGTTTGTTCGTGTGGAACCCGAGTGACTAGCCTAGGTACAGTTTTGCCACGAATTCGTCCAGAATTGCCCAGCATCAGTTTTTCATTTTATGGTGACAGATGGTGTAAGTGGAGCCGACATTTACCTTCATATGAAGGATGTGCGTATGAATGAGTGTGTATCACGCTGTGTAGTGTCCAGATGGTATTCAGAATTTCATCATGGACGAGCAAGGACGTGCCAAAATCAGGTCAGGCACAATAGGGAGCCTGGTGAGCAAATGAAACATAAAGGGCAGTGTAGAGCATGCTGGCTTGCATGCAGTGCTGAGTTGTAGACGGCGTTGAAGAATGGTTCCGCCACCAACCACGAACTTAGTTCGCTCGGGATATCCATCATCAAGTGGACCACTGAGACACTTTTTTTGAACCAACAAGGCGACAATATTTACTCAGATTTTCACCCATACATCACCCTTTACTTAATTTATGTAATGTATTCCAAACAACAAACCATTGCAGAAACCAACAAAAGTCTCATTTTCATTTGGATTACCCTTACACATAAAACTGGAAGTCTCGTGGCTATAAACACGATAGGAACATTCACTTAAAAGAAGATTGTTTTGTTTCGTTACCTCTACCGAATTCCATGTTCGACTCGTTGGCTGAATGGTCAGCGTACTGGCCTTCGGTTCAGAGGGTCCCGGGTTCCATTCCCGACCGGGTCGGAGATTTTAACTTTAATTGGTTAATTCCAATGGCTCGGGGGCTGGGTGTTTGTGCTGTCCCCAACATCCCTGCAACTCACACACCACACATAACACTATCCTCCACCACAACAACACGCAGTTTTCTACAAATGGCAGATGCCGCCCATCTTCAACGGAAGGTCTGCCTTACGAGGGCTGCACCCGGCTAGAAATAGCCACACGAAATTATTATTATACCGAATGCCATTATCAGCAAACGATTGTCAGGACTGGTAATCTTACATGTAACAACAATTAAGTCAGTATCTAGCATTGACCAACAGAAAGCACTCCGAATATCACAAACTGGTTTCATAGTAATCAAGTCTTGGTCCACACGCACAGTCAATTCAACGTCAAACAGTTGAGTGCGTCTCGCTCTCATGTGTTCACCGTCTTAAGGGAATGATTCCATTGTCACATGTTTACCCCTTATGTCTTTGCAATTTTAAGAGATGGTATCCTCCAAAATAATTTTAGACTGGTGTTCTGAGTCTAAAATACAAGGTATGTCAGAGAAGAAGCAAATTACAAGTCCTTCAACAGTACAATTGAGATGCATTTGAAGGAAAGGAACAGAAAAGAAAAGTTATTACTGAACAGTTCTGAACTGTTACAAAAGATAATTAACCCCAAGAAATGCCATTGTTTCACCGATATGCACTTTTGACCGTTTTCAAAAAAAATTCTACCGGTGATAAGTCACATTTCCTGACACAAGGAGGCAAGTGTCCACTTCTTTGTCGCAACTTTTTTCCGCTAATGTGGTCGCAGGGAACGTGGTCTTGGGCAGCTTCATGAGATACACATACTAATATTTTTCGTATTTGCTCATGAAGTGTGGAGCACCATGCTTTTACAACATGGGCATCAATTAGGTAGAAAAATTGTTGTTCCTTCACTGAAGGTTTACAACGGAGTGGTCAAGAGCCTCGTGTATTTTTTGTGTACGTATTATTATCCATAGTCCGGCTCCATGGCTAAATGGTTAGCGTGCTGGCCTTTGGTCACAGGGGTCCCAGGTTCGATTCCCGACAGGGTTGGGAATTTTAACCATAATTGGTTAATTCCCCTGGCACGGGAACTGGGTGTATATGTCGTCTTCATCATCATCATATCATCCTCATCACGATGCGCGGGTCGCCTACGGGTGTCAAATCAAAAGACCTGCACCTGGTGAGCCAAAGTCCTCGGACACATCCCGGCACTAAAAGCCATACGCCATTTCATTTCATTATCCACAAAAATCATAAATGGAAAGAAATATATGCAACTAGTTGAAAATATGCTTTAAAATCTGTATGTGTGGACACACACTAAAATATAGATCATTCGGTAAAATCTTAAGAGAGATGAAGTCTGTCTATTAAGTCCTCGGAGGCTGTGTTAAATCCCTAAATAGTGGCAACAAGGCTGATGGTGTTGTGCCATTATAGGGAAACTGCAAAAACCGATGGAGCCACCATAGTTAAACGTACGAGGCAAGGTGAGGAGAAATGTTGTTTGCCATTGCTTTCCTCACCGGTCCAGAAAGTGATATTGCAGCATGACCGGTCTATAAATAGCAACTTTCTTAACATTCAGACGCGCTAGTCTTGATCTGAATGTCATTACTCGACACCACCCACACATTTGTCTTTCATACTGTCACAACCATAAATGAGAAGGAAACGTCGGTGGAGGCTACATTTTGCTCTTGCCTTGCCAGGAGACATATGAAAAAGTAGCAGCAGGTGGTCATCATCATCATCGCTGCAACCATTCTCCTCAATCCTGCTGTTCTCTTTACTTCCGTGTAGTTTTAAGATCCCATCAAGTATGTCTTCCTTGGTCTTCCTCTTGTTTACTTCCCTAGTATTTTTCCTTCAAAGACGTTTACTAGGAAGTCTTTATGTCTCAGGGTAAGACGCACAAGTTTTATCTTCCTTCTTTCCATATCATTTATCAGTTTCCGTTGTTCATTGGTTTCCTTTATAACATCTCTATTCGCCTTCTTTTTTCAGTCTAGTATGCCCTCGTCATTTTCCTCCAGGTGGTAGAGAGATAATAATAATACCGGCGCGAAATAATTTCAGACAAGGAAAGTATCTCCTTTTATTCATGATGACTATACTTTTCCGGTCATTAGTTTTTGTTCTAAACAGGTGTTCTTCAAATTTTCTGGGGGGGGGGGAGTGATTTCCTTCCTGAAGGTAGCCCGATTTACACGAAATATATCGTACTGCCAACCTCTACAGAAACACACAGTAGTGAATACATCCCTCCACATAGACTTGGTGTCAGGAGGGGCATCCGGCCGTGAAAGTAGACTTAATCCACATTAAGCGCTGATCCCCGATGCTATGGAAAAGGGCCAGAAAAGACGACGGTCTACAGTATAGTGAAATAAATGCGTCACCTATGTACAGACATTAGCCTGTAATGAATAAAATATACAGCCGTAAGTTTGCATTCGGTATGTTAAGGGATCGAACCCCACCGTCGGCAGTCCTGAAGATGGTGTTCCATGGTTTCTTATTTTCACATGAAAGCTATGGTAATGTACGTGGCCGGAAACCTATGTGTATTAGTTCGACGTTAAATGAAAATGCACAGCCTGTTTTCAGTTATTTGGCCGGATCAGAATGGAATAAATCAAGCCCCCATCTAACGGCGAGGCTGCCGAAGTCTGTCGCGCTCCTCTAGGGCAATGAGTAATGACTGACAGATGAAATGAAATTATATTGGAGAGTGTTGCTGGAATGAAAGATGCGGGGGAAAACCGGAGTACCCAGAGAAAAGCCAGTCCCGCCTCCGCTTTGTTCAGCACAAATCTCACATGGACTGACCGGGATTTGAACCATGGAACCCAGCGGTGAGAGCCCGGCACGCTGCCGCCTGAGCCACGGAGGCTCTACGACGTCAAATCACTGGGAAAATACATATATTGTATATATGAGCAAATAGGTTATACAAAAATCCGTTACTGATAAAGTGTATTACCGCAGAATTTTGGTAAGAAAATATAAGTCAGCTCTTTCTTTCGAATGTTTCTGTGAGATTCTGTGAGTTAAGATTTGTTACGTATTATTCCTTTCCACCGTATTTATAAGAGATAAACAGAGAGAAATACGTTTCATCTCAGTTTAAATAACCTTTCCGTTGGAAGGAACGCCGAGCTCTTAAATAACATTCTTGGTGATAATGCAAACAAAGTTGAAGTACTCCCGTTCAGCGCTTAATATCACTCAAGAATAAATCAACATAAGAGAAAAACAGAATACATTGTTAACGAGAAGAAACCTTCGCACTGCGCTTTGGTGTGCTATTAAAGACGAATTCATTTCACACGGTAAAGAAGTTGAACTTTCGTTTTGTCTGACTCAAACGACGTCAGAGAAATAGCTAGGGTGACCTGAATTTTAGATATAGAAAGCAGGACCTGTTTCTAAAAATGGTGAAATCTTTAGTTTTTTTTACAATTTTTTGACGTAGCTACGTCACAGAAAGATATTATGGCTTCAATGTGATAGGATAGGTCTAGGACTGTGAAGGAAGCGACCGTAGCGTTAGCATTTCATCGGTGTGACCACAGAAAACCATCCTCAAGGCTACCGACAGAGGGATTCGAACCGACCATCTCTCGAATGCAAGCTTACAGGTATGTGATCCGATCCACGTAATCCATTCCCTCTTCTCTTCGAATTTTGCCATTTGTATTATCGTTATCTCATAAAACCTAAATCGCATTAAAGCAATAATCAACATTAACACAAGATAATATTACAAATATAACAAAGGATATAATACATATCTAAGTGTCAATATAAAGAAATAATATAATCTTGTTATGAAGAAGAAGTGTAAATTGAAACATATTTATTATTCATGTTCATGACATTCTTTGCATTGCACTACAAAATCACAATACAGCATGATTATTATTTGGCAGTCAGTAAAGCAATTATTCATATTGCCTACTTGAATTAATTTTTATCAACAATATTGTCGCTGTTGAAGAAGGAAGTTCTAGAATTTAGAAAGTCAAATTACATTTCGCAGGACTTTTCGTAGGTTGATATTAAAAATCAGGTTATTTTAAATATATTCGATACCTGACGCCAACCACAGAATACGCGGCTACAGACAACGAGTATCTAGTGAAATAAAGGTTATCTGGTCATCCTAGAAATAGCACTTGAATGACCTTGAATTCAGTCTATTTTCTCTCTGCAGAATACGATGAGAATCGGACAGTGATAAGTAATTATGCACATATAGTTGAACTTAAATAGGACGACATCCACAGGATCTGATAAATCGGGTCGTTATAAACGAGTGCCATTTTAACCCATATTTATGCTACCAGTGGGATGAGGTGGAAAATGATAGAGAACAAAACTTATTTAAGCTTACATTTGAATACAAATTACTTATTTAACAATAGGCTTTACGTCGCACCAACACAGGTAGATATCATGGCGTCGATGGGAGAGGAAAGGGCTAGGAATGGGAAGGAAGTGGCCGTGGCCTTAGTGAAGGTACAGCCCAAGCATTTGCTTGGTGTGAAAATGGGAATCCACGGAAAGAAATCTTCAGGTCTGTCGACAATGGTGTTCGACCCCACTATCTCCCGAATTCAAGCTCACAGATGCGTGCCACTAACCGCACGGCCAACTCGCTCGGTACACATATTGATTTTTCAGGCTGAAATTAGAGTGTAAACGTGATGTACGTACAACATACAGTAAGATACAGTAGCCTATTTATTGGAGCTTGTGACTTTATTGATTCGGAATATAACTGAGCACAGGAGATCGATATATCACCCGTGCTACCGATATAGTCCCAGCATACACATGTGCATGGGAGGCTCTGGAAAACTATTTCAATCCACTAGGCTGAGTAATTCAGACCTTCTGAGCTCAAGTTTGAGAGTTCGATCCCAAGTCAGTAAAGGTGGTACTTGAAAGTGCTTAAATACATCCGCCTCGTGTTGGTAGATTTACTGGTACGTAATAACAACTTCTGGGAATATAAATTCCGGCACCTCACTTACTGCGAATATCATAAAACTAGTTCGTGGGACGTAAAACTACTATTATTATTTCATTGACTGTAAAGAAGATATTTTACTAGTACATTGGTATGCTAACAATTTTCAGGTTTCATCTGTAAAACGTTCTTAACAGGAAGAGGTCCTGCAGGATGAGCTTCCCGTGGCCACTTTCTACAGTCTAGTTTCCTCGATTAAGGTCCTAAGATAATAATATCCCCATTTCATACCGGCTACATGTTTTTTAGAAATAAAAATACCCCTCTTCTCGCCCTTCTAAATACATACCTGAGTTTTCAGTTACTCTACTTCTTGTTGACTATGCGATACACGGAGTAAAACACCATTAAAAATGATCACTTATTTTGATGTTCGTAACTACGTCGTATGAAAGCGTAGTGGGATGGCTATTGGACTATTACGGCAATAACATATCCTGTTTAGAGCTCCACTCTCATCCGGATGTTTGGAAGGTGTCAGTGCCACTTGAAAGGTACGAGTGCTTCAAGTCAACGTGTGGGCGAAAGTTGGTCTGTGGGGAGTGTAGTGTTTGCAAGTCATGCCTGAACGTGCTGACCGAGGTAGGCAACAAGGAAAGAAGCTACCGCTGAATGAAGCAAATAGTGCACTTACACTGCTCCTTGAAGGCTACTGCAGAGGTACGTTGCCCAGAATGCGGGGGGTTGCTCAGAATACGATTTCGTATCTGTAGAAACTTTTCCACGAGACTGGAGGTTTTACCAGGCACCCTGGTAAGTGCCGTCAAAGGAAAACAACCCCAGGGCAGGATCGTTTCGTGCATGTACAAGTTCTCCGGAACCGCCAGGTTAGAGCACGAGCACTGCAGATGGACATACGGCTGGCTTCTGGAGTACGATTTAGTGACCAGACGATCAAGTACAGGCTTGGAGAAACCACTTCAAGGTCCCGACGACCCACTTAAGTACCCACACTGGAGAGACGTCGTGGCAGAAGAATGCAGTTTGCTAGAGATCAATCTACACTGGCTGCTAAGACACTGGCATCCTGTACCGTTCTTTGATGAATCCCGTTTCGCATTATTTCGTTCAGATGTTCGTCTGCGAATCTGTAGATGTGGCGAGTGATTTCATCCGACGTATGTATAATCTACCGTTGCTTATGGAGGTGGACGTGTTATAGTGTGGGCAGACTTGACAAGCCTTGACAAGAAAACCGATCTCTTGATCATTAAAAATGGATCCTTAACTGCTTGGTGGTACATTGACGAGATATTCGTGCCACATATGATTACTCAAGTGACGCAACTTGGGAGAAAATACATTATTCATGCACGATAATGTTAGAGCGCTTGATGCCAACATCGTTGGAGATTCCTCCAAGAGCACCACGTGCAACGAATGGAGTGACCATCCAGAAGTCCCGACTTCAATCCACTCGAAGAAGTCTGGGACCAACTGAAGTATCGCATCCGAACGAGGAATACACCACTTCAAACACTAAAAGCCCTTGAAGACGCACTTTTGGAAGAGTGGAGACGTCTGCCCCAACTGGAGGTGCGGCACCTTACCAGAAGTATCAGAAGGGCCTGTGAAGCTATTATCCATACGAGGGTTGGCAATACTCCTTATTAAGACATTTAATTTCCACGTAGCCAGTTTGGTGTACGACCATGGAACTCCTAATAATAATAATGTTATTTGTTTTACGTCCCACTAACTACTTTTTAAGGTCTTCGGAGACGCCGAGGTGCCGGAATTTTGTCCCGTAGGAGTTCTTTTACGTGCCAGTAAATCTACCGACACGAGGCTGTCGTATTTGAGCACCTTCAAATACCACCGGACTGAGCCAGGATCGAACCTGCCAAGTTGGGGTTAGAAGGTCAGCGCCTTAACCGTCTGAGCCACTTAGCCCGGCATGGAACTCTTTGTTTATGACACGTTGTACAATGTTATCGTATATTGAGCGTCCGAGGAATACTTTTCATTAAAATTTTTCATTGTGTGTTTAGATTGCATGTCTGTTTTCGGTTAAATATGTATGCGTATGATGAAGGTATGAACATATAAAACAAGAGACCAAATTTCTCTTTTGAGCAGTGAATTATTTTGTGAACGCACCTTAGGCCCTCTGATAGTATTTTTGTTTCTGGATGCGCTGTTCAATTCTAACGAAACAGTTCTGTGGTTGTATTTTACCAATGTAGTAAATGCGCGTACTGTTCACTTCTAGAGTGACACTTGTTCTGTTGTTGCAATGGGAAGGTTACCACTATGGCTGAGCAAACGAAAATTTAATTGAGAAATGGAAGCACTTCACTTTATATAGGGGCTATAAATTCAGTTTTCAGGAGACAGTGAAGGGCGATATACAAAGAATGATACACTTATACACTACAAGACACGCAAGTGTTTAATTAAAACTGATTGAAATACTGAAATAATAATTGAACGAAATAATGGTAATGACCTCGAATGCGTGAGTTCATTGTCATGAACCGAGATATAATTCGCATGTCTGCTAAGTGCAAAGCCACCAATGATATATCAATAAGATCAGAGATGATTTTACGCAACGAAGCAATCCTTACAAAAATGAAGTCATTAAAACAATATATATATATATATTACATGCATTAAAATAGTATGTATAGAACTCCTAGGTCTATTCGGCCACGTCTTCCGAAGATATGAAGTGTATAGTGCCTTAGATCTTCTGGAAATTAAAACGTTAAATGGTGAAGATTATTTGATAGTGAATGAAACCGAAAAGAACATTGCCACTTTTAGTTTGAAGAAAAAATAACAACTGTGACGACGCGTGTATATACGAGTATTTCCGGTATTGTTTAATATATTTTGCAGCTATTTACCCAGCATGGATTGATCAATGGATTTTATTTATCATTGGTAACCTATTTATGTTACTGAAAGCCATGGGATACTCTACATATAAAACTCCTTTACCACTTTTACTGAATGAATGTTCTAAATTAAAGTTAATCTCAGTCCATCTGAAACTGTTACTGACCAAAATTGCTATACACAGAGCTGTACATATGTGTATATAGGTGGATGGTCAATAACTAGCGATCGTAGCTCTTAAAGGAGACGTAAAATAAACCATAATGCTACTGTGATTGGCTGTCACTCACATTTAGAAGAGGGATTGTGGCGAAAATAAATAAATGTAATTTTAACAGCTGAATTCAGGGTCCAGTCTTCCGAAATCGAGAAGTTTTGAAGACGTGTCCTGAGGCTAAGGAATAAGCACAATTGAGCCAAATTTGGTTGGTTACTGTTTCGTAGAACATTTTACATGCCAGAGTCTGGTAAAAAGTTACATTTTATGATTTCTTACCTGACAATTACTTATCTGAATATTCAGCATTTACACCAGTTACACATACAAACAAATGTGCTCCTATGGAACGAACTACGAAATCTTTCGTCGTGTTTCTTTTTGTAGCCCATCCAGATATTTATACTTTCTTGGAAGTTTTAAAGAAGATGCTAATAGACATAAAGATAAAAATAAGTTCTGCCATAAAAGAGCCTGCATAGGATAAGCAAGTAAAGCAAAATCATCTCTATACAGGCCATGAAGGCTTTCGGAGGAGTGAAAGGTAAAGATTGCTACTACCCGTAATCTCGGTGCTGGGTGGGGCAGAGTGGTCAGCCCTATGCTCAGCCACCTTTTCCCTCATAAATTAACCTGTTGTTTACTTTTGGTGCAGGCTGAGTGAACATCAGGGACATGTGCAGCTCCAAGAAATGGAAATCTCGTTTCTTAAATTGTCTTCCTGTCAGGGAATTGAACCCATGTCCTTTCGGGTAAGCCGAGCGCGCCGTTACTGCCTCGGCTAGGCAACCCATTGCAAAGGTTAAGCTTTCTAAGATTAAGGTCAACAAACTTCAATCCCTCATCAAGAGTTTTGTTGAAGTTGAAATACACATTCTTGAGCATGCGTCTGCAGTCGCCCATTGCAAAAAAATAAAAAAATAAAAAAAATATTAAAAACAATTTTTAAAAAAATTGCGAAGTGTAGTTATTTGAAGCTGCATGGATCTCCAAATATAAATATATTGTTTATCTTATCTCGTCTTATTAATATCGATAAGTTTTAATTTTACAAGCAATAGAAGCATCATTTTTAACCACACCACATGTTAATATAACTGATATTAATTTGAACCTATGCCAGTCTACGGTCTGCAAAGGGGACGAGCATTTGTTTCCATTTTTGTCAGGATGAAATTTGCCTATATCTCTGTGAAGTTCATTTCACATGGAAGGGAATAGGGCTGTGAATTTTTGTGAGAGGGAGTAGGGTTGTCTATTTAGGATGGAATCACTCCGAGCTAGATCACTAAACACAATGTCGATCCACGGTAGGTGATGAGAACTTGAGTTGGCTCTGTTGTATGGTAATAGGCAGTTCCCCTTTAGCAGCTCCATGGCTGGTAATGAAGCGACAGCGATCACCGGTCATAAAAGTGCCAATAATGAACTTATGGAGAGTTTGGTGTCTGTCAGCCGTCTTTTGTTTGTTTTTAGCAGTAAAGTGCATCGCAGTATACTGTACGTCACTTGCATTGATCGCACCTCGTTGATCACGGCTAATTGCTTAGAGTCTTGTATTGTCAATTATCTCTATTACCATTCATCGCCGTTTTCACACATTAATGGATTTATACTTCATTTCGCGATCAGATTTTACCAAGCAAATTGAAAATTCTATCATCGGGGCATTCTCAGCTCCATTGGACTAAATAATAAAGCTATAACCTTTTGATGGTGATAATGACGACGATGGTGATAATGGAAGCATGCCGAGAGAACTGGCTGCGCTATTCGGGTCTCGTAGCTGTAAGATTGCATTTGGGAGTTTGTGGGTTCGATTCCCACCGTCGGCAGTCTTGAAAATTTTTTCAGTGGTTTTCTATTTTTACACCATGTAAATACCTTAATTTAGTTCGGATACTTAGCTGAATGATTAGCGTGGTGACCTTCGATTCAGAGGTTCCCTAGGTCGTTTCCCGGCCGCTATAGGATTTTTGCCACGCTGGGTTGATTCCTCGCCTCGGTGACTATACTCTGTTCACGAAATGTGTGAAGTAAGGTCGCAAATGTCGTCATTCAGAAGAAAACAGAACCCGACCACACATGTTTCCTTTACTCTCTCCCAGCCAGTCAGCGCCAACGTGATGGATTCCTTTCGCGCTGACTACTGACTGGATCAGCCAGTTGCGGCGCTGCCTTCGTGAAGGATTGTTTTCTCACTGTTACTTCACGGATTCTGTGTACGGAGTTAAGTTATTTTTATTTGTCTCAATACCTATCTCTTCATTTCATTTACCACTGATACGCATTTAGGGCTATAGTCCAGTTCGCAGATCTTCATTATTTTCCTCTAGATCTACAGTAAATTACCCAATTGATCTGTTAAATGAGAAAAATAAAAATGTCCAGCCTATAAGCCAGAATAAATTAAGATAAAATCAACAACATACACTGTCATATGGCCCATGATGAACTCCTTAACGGAGATCCGATGGCCAAGGCAATACGGCAACAGGATAAACAACAAACAATAAAATGGGGTAAAATAAAATCAAAAGAGCATCGGCAAACGGCACATGTAGTTTATGAAACCTTCATATCTCTTCCGGCTGGGATCGCAACCTAGCACATTCCAGACTGCACACTGACCTTCGCTGCTGACCTACTCTGGCTGCAAACCCAGCTTTAGCATTACATCACCTGTCGTGTTTGTGTGCCACAATCTCCTCACTTAGCATTTTAATATGAACTACTTCCTAATTTCTAAACGCCATTACCTAACTACCTCACCAAAATAAACTCTTCTAGTTCCAACCTATAATTCCTCATAGCATTCATCATCCAAAATTACATTCACACTTTCCTTTTACGTCAATCAACCTTTTATAATTACAAAACCAACAAAATCCACATTTTCAAATTCTCATCCATCTCATCAACTAATCACTCTTCCAATGGTCTTAATTACTATTACGAGAGCGACTTTACATACCACCACATCTGCCTCTTAACCATAATTACATTCACTTATAATTCAAATATGCTCACTATCAAGTACCACACTTAAATTCTGCCATCACGTCTTATCACTTTTAGCGACCTTCACTCAAAAATTACCATTGAAATTTCCAGTCTCATATCCATCCAAATCAAACTCTTATCCTTCAGCTAATCACGCTTCCAAATTGCCTTAATTATACTCAATTCATTTCAGTTCATTTCAATTACAATACACTCTATTCTAATTCAGATGTAGCCACAATCAAACTCCACATGAAATTCATTAATCATTACAAATTCTCGACGCTCTCATGCCACTAACTCATCATTCACATACACTTTACCCTCCAAATCAATTCCAAATTACCTTAATTACACTAAAATCACTAAATATTTCAATAAATATAATCACAGTCTAACTCCACACTTTCCAATCTCCTACCATCAACTCAGCCTCTTAATCATAATCTCTCTTATCTTCACTATTCACCATTCTTTTTTTTTGCTATTTGCTTTACGTCGCACCGACACAGATAGGACTTATGGCGACGATGGGATAGGAAAGGCCTATGAATGGGAAGGAAACGGCCGTGGCCTTAACTAAGGTACAGTCCCAGCATTTGCCTGGTGTGAAAATGGGAAACCACGGAAACCATCTTCACGGCTGCCGACAGTGGGATTCGAACCCACTATATCCCGGATGCAAACTCATAGCTGCACGCTCCTAACCGCACGGCCAACTCGCCCGGTCACCATTCCTTTCAACTACCCTTAACAGACACACTCTACCCTTTATCATCATTCTTACCATACCACCACATCTGCCTCTTAATCGTAAGCACTCAAAAATTGCCATCAAACTTTCCAATCACCTATCCATTCAAATCAGGCTCTTATCCTTCAACTAATTACTCTTCCAAATTATCTTAATTACACTTAAACCAAGCGAGTTGGCCGTGCGGTTAGGAGCGCACAGCTATCACAGCGATGAGCTCGCATCCGGGAGATAGTGGGTTCGAACCCAACTGTCGGCAGCCCTGAAGATGGTTTTCCGTGGTTTCCCATTTTCACACCAAGCAAATGCTGGGGCTATACCTTAATTAAGGCCACGGCCGCTTCCTTCCCATTTCTAGGCCTTTCCTGTCCCATCGTCGCCATAAGACCTATCTCTGTGTCGGTGCGACGTAAAGCAACTAGCAAATAGAAAATTACACTTAAATATAGCCACAATCAAACTCCACATTAAATTCACTGATCATTACAACTTCACGGCCCTCTCATGCCACTATCTCATCCTTCACATATACTTTACCCTCCAAATCAATATCAAATTACCATAATTACACTCATATCACTAAACATTTTAAGATATATAATCACAATCTAGCTCCACAATGAATTCACTATTCATAACAAATTCTCATCCCTCTCATGCCACCCACTCATCATTCACATATACCTAACACTCCAAATCAATTCCAAATTACCTTAGTTACACTCAATTCACTAAACATTTCAAAAGCAATCCAGTTTACTTGCTATTACTACTTGTCTTTTTACTTCTCGTCACTATGCCTTGTCACATTTACCCTTCTTACCCCATAGTTCCTTTAAGCTCAAGCTTCTCCCTTTAGCCAAGGCACCTTTCACTTCTGCTACTTCCCTCAAACCATTATTTTCACTTAGTTTATGACCAGTTGCCATTTCTTGTGTTTCCCCTCCCACCGTCACTTCCTGTAGCCTCACTTCTTCTCTCACACAGGCCTCCATCCTCAGGTCATTTGCTGCTTCTCTGAATCCTTCTAAGACCACTTCGACGATATTACTTCTGCTCGGTGCTCCTCTCTTGCTAATATGCACATCCTCACCTGCCCTACTGATTTCTTCTTGGTTCAAACTCTCTTCCAATACTTTCAGTTTCGTCCTGTCCAATTTCGAGTCCAATTCCCATAGCTCACCACCAGTATATGGCCCCTAGTATACGCTCTCAACCCCTGCAGTTTTGCTCTCACTAAATGTTTTTTCAAAATTTTGAAATTCATATTCTCCTCTCTTCCCAAATCCCACTTAATCCCAATTTTCTCACTCAGTAGATTACCAGCGTTCCTTGTCACTATATATTCCATCAATGAAGATAGCAGCGACGCTTTTGTGGGTTGCTCCCTTTCATATTCCCTACCTTTTCCACATTATCTATATCGACCTAGCGAAAGTTAATTTTCATTTTCTTTTGAATTACATCTAACACTTTATAAATGATGCCCACTTTAGCTTCTGTCTTTTATTCCTCCACCCCGTAAATAAATATTGGTTTCTTCTTACGGTCTCGACTGCAGATGGCAATTTCTTTCTTCAAATTTACCACCTCCTCTTTCATATTTTTTATTTTCTCCCTTAGTGACACCATTTCTCACTCGCTGTCTTCCATCTTTGCCTCAGTATCTTTCATGCATTCCTGGATCCACTGCCTTGTCTTTCCGTGCTCCTAGACTTGCTCCTGTAGCATCTTCTTTAACTGATCAAACGGGCATAACTCCTCCACTACCTCCTTTACTACCTTCCTTATAACTTCTATGTTTTCCCAGTTGCTACTACTCTGTGGACCTGGATTTACCTCCACTCCTCCAATAACCAACAGCACAGTGACCACCACTGCCGCTAACAGCATTTCTTCTTTCACTCCCATCTCTGTCTTACCTTCCTTTTATTATTAATTCCATTCTTCATTTTTCCCTGCCATCTCCTGATAGTGACCCTGTATTGCTCTATAGCGATCATCTTCCGAGCTTCCTCCTCACACTACACTTTATCCGTTCCGCTCCCCCACTCCTTCTCCACTCCACTCAACCGGCACACACCACAAGACACGTCTGTTCTCTTTGCTGGCAGATTCTCCGTCAGTTGTTTACTCAGTCTTTTCTTAAATAATTTCAAAAAATTTGGAAATTTATTGACATCTCCCTGAGTATTTTATTCCAAACCCTAATTCCTCTTCCTACAAACGAATATTTGTCTCAAATTACCTTCTTGATTTTTGCTTCATCTTCAATCCTTTCTACATTCAGAAACTCCATTAAAACTTATTCGTCCACTAATGTCATTCCACGTCCTCTCTCCACCGACAGATCGGAACTTAACGCTTAGTAGAGCATCTTGTCTCCAGCCCAAAGTTTGTAACATTTTTGTATCACTATTCGTTTGTTGGAAATCACCCAGAACAAATCGTGCTGCCTTCCTTTTGATCTTTCCAGTTCTCATATCAAGTCATTCCAGTAATTTTCACATACACAAGAACCATACTATAATGGGAGTCTTATCAGTGACTTATACGCCTTCTCTTTTACGACCTTACTACAACCCCTATATAGCCTCATAACCTTATAAAGAGAAGTGAAACCCTTATTTACAACTTCTTTACATTAACGCCTAGGTACTTTCAATCCATCAAAACAGTAACTAAAACAGACGGGACTATCACCTCTTGGCAAAATTTTCAACCTAACTTCTCATCCCGTTTACCAGCATACCATTGTCCACTGTCCTTTTCGTAACTTCGTCAAGATATTTTGGCAGTTGCTCACACACAACCTTTCCCATCCATATCGCCAAAAGCATTCCTATGGTTAGTATGACGTTAAACCATTAAAAAAAAGCCAAATGAAGAGAGGAAATTATACTCCCACTATAATAAATTTCGCATAAAGCCGGGGTAGAATGACTAGTTATATACCCTCCATGAATTAATCTGATATTTCTGTTGCAAGCTGGGTGAACATCTGGGTCTGTTGGAAAATAAAAGTTTCCGAGATAAAGAAAGCGCGCTCCTCATCGTCTTGGCTAGATAATCGTCCGTTAAATACATTATTTTACTATTATTATTATTATTATTATTATTACAGTCCGGTTCCTTGGCTGAATGGTCAGTGTAGTGGTTTCCGGTGCAGGGGGTCCTGGGTTTAATTACCGTTCGGGCCAGGGATATCTGCCGCGTTTGTTTTCTTCCTCTGACATGGGAAGTACGTGTTTGTATTTATCTCAATACACACTTCTTCGTATTCACGTAACACACCACACTACCAACCATAACCATCACAAAAACATAGTGTCGGCGTTATGGAGGGTACCCGGCCTTAAAACAGAGCTAAGTCACATGTACGGCTCAGTTCACACCAGCGAAACCACTAGGGTGTGGATAAAACGGCAGGAGGAGGAGGTAACTTGAATAAACCGAAGTACTAGGAACAGAATATTAACTGCCTTTATTGCAGATAATAATAATAATAATAATAATAATAATAATAATAATAATAATAATAATAATAATAATAATAATAATAATAATAATAATAATAATAATAATAATAATAATACAGTGCCCAGCCAGCTTTCGTGGGGGTCTGGCACCGAATTGAGTAAGCGCTAGACATAACTCCTCGGAAGACACTGGGGTGGGGGGCCTCAACCCCGACACGGCGCGTCCCGTATGGCTGATAGGGGATGCTCCTGTAGATATGCAGGACAGGTGTGAATAAGGCCAAGCCAAATAAGCACCCGCGGATCAACTGAGGCAAAAAGGACTGCAGTCAACGGTCTCGTCGGCGGAAGAGGATATTTCCCAACGGCTGAGAGAGCGGAAGAACTGGCTCTTCGGCTTACAACCGAAGTTCTAACCACGGACTCCTAAGTAATCGTAAACGATAATTTAGCCGGAAGACACCAAGAGGCACCTCTCGATCTTAACCATCGAGTTGTAACCTTGTGATCATACCAGTATGATCACCCCCTGCATGTATCTTCAACTTGCAACATTGGCATGATGGATAACACGTTATCACAGCAACTACCCCAGGCTCTGGACACACCTAGTCCGGTTTCTCCCGATCATCGGATTCTGGGGGATCGGGAGCATCATGCAGAGAAGAGTCGGAGCTTCTCAAAATCTCTTCGTCCCAAGAAAAAGACCTTCTTAGGTACAATTAATGTCAACACCCTACTGAAAACAGGCAAGCTTAAACAGCTAACGGACACCCTGGATAAGTTCGATATTGAAATCATAGCACTCCAGGAAACGCGCTACCAGGATGAAAACCATTTTGACTCTGAAGAGTACAGGATATTTAAGGGTAAACCTGCCATAAGAATCCATGGGAACTTAACACAACTTGGAACAGCTTTTGCGGTACGAAAAACTATCATCAGTTCTGTACTTGACTTTACATCCCCATCTGAAAGAATCTCAGTACTTACTGTGAAATCTGGCAATAAAGCTTACTCCTTGGTCAATGCCCACGCTCCCACAAACACTGACAATAAGAAAAACCCAGGGAAAGTGGAAGCCTTCTGGGAACTCTTAGAAGAAACCACTAGCAAGATTCCAAAGCACCACGTGAAAATCTTAGTAGGTGATTTTAATGCACAGGTTGGCAGAGAGAGGAAACACAAGTGGATTGTTGGTCATCACTCGGCACATTGGAGAACGAACAAGAATGGAGAACGTCTTATAGACTTCTGTAAAACATTTGTCTTAAAACTAATGTCTACGCATTTTGCGAGACCCCCACATAAGAAGAAAACGTGGAAATCACCAAACCCGTTATTGGGCGAATTCCAGATCGATCACGTCGCAATCTCCAGAAAGAATATGTGTGAGATCCAAAATGTTAGAGTACGGAAGGGATTTGTCGACTCGGACCACTACCTAACACAAATCAAAGTGAGATTCCAACCCAACAGATGCAGACCTAAACACAAAAGATCTCTAAGAGTTGATCCAGAATGTCTTCGACAGAACGCCACGACCTTTCTACAAGACATACGAGAGCAGGACCCCAAGGACTGGCCAGGCCTTCGTAAAACACTTCAGACATCAGCCATGAAATTAGGGCAGCCTCCAAGGAAACGCAAACATAGGTGGTGGAACACGACCTATGATAAAGCCATTGATGAACGGATGAAAGCATGGAATCAGTGGAATGGACATCAAACAACTAAGAGATGGGAGACCTTCCTAAAAGTTCAGAAAATCTCCTCAAAAATAATCCGCAGGGAGAAACGAGCCTATGACAAAAATAGACTCATGGAAATCGAACAAGATTTCCTTAGAAACAACTCCAGGAATTTCTACAAGACCTTCCGTGAGAATTTATCTAGCTATCAAGCACCATCTTTATGTTTCCGTCGAGCAAATGGAACATTAGAAACGAACACCAAAGAGAACTGCACTATTCTAGCTGACTACTTCCGAAACCTCCTCAATTGTGATCCTCCAAAGGAAAGATTGAACTTTGAAAAGCCCATGCCCAACCCCGATTCACAGCCACCGACAATACAGGAAACAGCAGAGATTATACGATCGCTTAAAAATAATAAAGCTCCTGGAGAGGACGGCATCACTGCGGAGATGTGTAAACTTGGAGATGATCTTGTAAGCAAAATTCATGCAATCCTAGTAGAAATATGGGAAACGGAAATGATTCCACAGGATTGGAAGTGTGCATTAATACACCCATTGCACAAGAAAGGTGACAAGGCAGATCCAAACAACTATAGAGGCATATCTCTACTGCCAATCGCATACAAAATCCTTTCCAAAGCTCTCTTGAACCGGTTAGAAAAACAGACAGATCATCTGATTGGCGAGTACCAAGCGGGTTTCAGGAAAGGTCGATCATGTGCAGAACAAATATGGAACTTGAAGACGATATTAAGGATTCGCCGAAGTGCCAGCACGATCGTCACCTTTGTGGATTTTAAGAAGGCGTATGACTCTGTGGACAGACAGACAGTATTTGATACCCTAGAAGAACTCAGAGTGGACAAGAAGACCAGAGCACTTATCCAGCAGACCCTCACAAGTACGACCTCTAAAGTGAAATTCCTTGGAGAAATCTCTGAGCCTTTTGAAATATGTACGGGCGTTCGTCAAGGTGACAGCATCTCCCCTATTCTGTTTAACTTAGTTCTAGACAAAGTTATTAGAGAGTGGGAAAAGGATATCAAGGGTGTGAACATCGGAAATTTGGGAAGCAAGGTCAATGTGAAATGTTTAGCATTTGCTGATGATCTCGCAATCATTACTAAGACCAAGGATGAAACAAGGTATGCCATACAGAGACTACACAATATAGCATCAAAGGCAGGCCTCCAGATATCCTACGAGAAAACCAAGTACATGGAAAATCTACGTCAAAATAGCAAAAGAACTCCGCTAGAGATGGAAAACGGCACAATTTCACAGGTGCCCTCCTTCAAATACCTTGGAGAAATTATACTACCATCAGGATTAGACAGTAGTGCCAATGTAGAAAGAAACACCCACCTACATAAGGCATACAGACTGACGTGGAATTACTACAACAAAAGAGTCATATCGCGTAATGCAAAATTACGACACTACAAGACAGTTGTATTGCCCGAAGCTTTATATGCCTCAGAAACCATATGCTTAGGTGGTCACTCTAAAATTACAGAAATTGAAAAGCAGGAGCGGAAAATTCTCAGGAAAATTTATGGTCCTACGAGAAAAAATGGAATGTGGATTAAGAGGAAAACAGCGGACCTCTACTCCTTCACCGACAGGTTTACTGATGCTGTACGGAAAAGGCGCCTTAATTTCTATGGCCATATCTACAGAATGAACAGCGACAGACTAACTAAAAGTTTATTCAAAGTAATCAACTCAAAGAAGGTCAAAATAAAATGGCTAGAAGAAACTAAGGCGGACCTCCAAGAAATAAATATTACAGACGACATCATGGAAAATCGTGGAGCTTTTAGAACCAAAGTAGCTAATCATAAATTTAGGGAGAAACCAAAAAAGACAACTGGTAGGAAGTGGTCGACAGAACGCAAGATGCAACACAGTGCATTCATGAAGAGATTTTGGGAGGATAAGAAGGCACAAACCATCAAACCAACTAACAAGTTCAAACGCGCTCTATGAATGGGCATAACGAAGGAATAATATATAATAATAATAATAATAATAATAATAATAATAATAATAATAATGAAACAAAATACACGCCTTCCAGTGTTCAATCTACTGGCCTCCCTGAATAAACTATGCCCCTCCATAATCCTGTATTTGCAACTAGCTGTGTAGCTTCGTGTAGACATTAGAAACGGTCACTTTAGTCTCCCTCTGCTTTTCTTATCCTCTATGGCCGAGTCTATTATTCTTCTAGGTAGCCTATTCTCCTCCATTCGCTCCACTACCTTAGTGTTATCACAAACAGATAGCTAACATAAACTATGCTAAGCTATGGTGTGCTATGACACGAATAAAAAGCTAAGCTATGCTAGGTAGCTTTTTAAAGATGGCTGGATTAATTAATGAGTTGGCCTTGTTATTGGCTGCTGTCGTGGAAGGTGAAGAAAGAGAAACAGAAAAAGGAGACTATCCTGGATACGTAAAATTGGAAGAAGGAGAAGAATACACGGTGAATTCTAATTCAAGCATTGTATGGAAATTATGAAGAATTTAAAGATACTTTCGTCTAAATCAAGAACTGTTCAGTGAAATTCAGTCTATTATTGAAGACGATATTAAGAAAAATGAATATAAAGAACCCAAATTATGGAATATACGGTACAAATTTATGTAATAGCAATGAATGGTACATAAAATCAATTTCCAGAGTTTCATTAATTTCTTGCCAACAGCTGTATTTCGTGATTATGTCTGTAAAATAATTTGACGTAGCCTAGTATCATGCAGACAAGGATATTTTTATATCTCATCAATCAGTCTTCTTTCTTTCGTTCTTTCTTTCGTCTGCGTTCCATGATAATTAACAAACACAGAAAAAATTAAACAATATAATAGTTACTGCACTGTAGTAATTAACGGAATTTGCACACATGCTACGACTGTTTGCTATATGCCTGGGAAAAATAGTGGTTGCAAGTATGCGCGAATCCGATTAAAGCTTTGAAAATCGCCTTCTTGGCGATCTGTAAAATTTAGCTTGGCATTGTTTAGGTTAGTGTAGCTTTGCTTAGCTTTCAGTACATGGTGGTCTTCAGCTGGTTTATACGTACAGCTTCATCCATTGAGTGCATTCCTAACATAGCCTTTATCGCTTCATTCCAAGTACCATCCTGCAATTGTCACCTGTTTGTATCAGCAATCATTCTCGATGCCTTCATACCTGTTACTTTCAACTTACGAATGAGATATCCTGAGTTAACCCAGCATTTATAATAATGTTATTTGCTTTACGTCCCACTAACTACTCTTTATGGTTGTTTGGAGACGCCAAGGTGCCGGAATAACCCAGCTTTAATTCCCGTACAGGAAAGTCGGTCTGAAAACAGATCGTTGTAAAGATACTTTTGTCCGAAAACTGAATACCGTTGATCGCAACTTCCAACTCACGGTATCTGCTATGCAACGCCTTGATTCGATTCACGTACTATACGACCATCCTAGGAGAATACACATCGTAAGTATTTGAAATGATCCACCTGTTGCTGGAGGCTTTACGTCGCACCGACACAGACAGGTCTTACGGCGACGATGGGATAGGCCTAGGAGTTGGAAGGAAGCAGCCGTGGTTTTAATTAAGGTACAACCCCAACATTTGCCTGGTGTGAAAATGGGAAACTACGGAAAAACATCTTCAGGGCTGCCAACAGTGGGATTCGAACCCACTATCTCCCGGATGCAAGCTCACAGCCGCGTGCCTCTACGCGCACGGCCAACTCGCCCGGTGATCCACCTGTTACCCGACATTCATTCATCCTACGATTCCTCACATATGACAACATTTTCGTCCTGAAAATTCTTTTTTCACATCATGCTACAACTATTTTCAAGCTCAGTAATAATAATAATAATAATAATAATAATAATAATAATAATAATAATAATAATAGTAAAAATCCACTTGTTTCTAATCATTCGACCGGATCAGGAATGGAATGAATGAAGCCCCCATCTAGCGGTGAGGATATACATTTTGCCAACTGCCGAAGCCCGTCGCACTCCTCTGGGGCAATGATTAATGACTGGCGGATGAAATTAAATGATACTGGAGAGTGTTGCTGGAATGAAAGATGACATGGAAAACCGGGGTACCCGGAGAAAAGCGTTGTCAAGCACAAAGCTCACATGGAGTGATCGGGATTTACACCACGGAACCCAGCGGTGAGAGGCCGGCGTACTGCCGCCTGAGCCACGGAGGCTCTTAATAATAATAATAATAATAATAATAATAATAATAATAATAATAATAATAATAATAATAATAATAATAATAATAATAATAATAATAATAATAATAGCACATGGTTCATGGTGTGGGTTACTGTAGACACGTCCTAGTTTTGTGAACAATGGCCAACGGCTGAGTGGCCTAGTAAGTGGTCCTGAGAGCCGGGATACTAGTTACTACGGAATGGGAGTAGGTATCTCGGACATAGTCTATTCTGAGTCATGGCCCTCCGTATGCTCATGCGGCTAGGGGCTATAAAATCCACCGTGGTCCCTAACCCGTTAGAGGAGAGATCCTCATTTGGACTATGTGTAAGTAGGGTAGCATCATGCTTCATGAATTTACCGAGCTCAGAACATTTTAAGCAAGCCTCGGACCTATGGGAGTAACGGAGTCCCACTCCCATTTGTCAGGCGAGGGACACCTTGGCGAACGAAATGGAATGCGATGGGGAGCTATCAATATTAATAGGGCTTCTGGAGGAAAGGAAGTAGAACTGGCTGAGTCAGCAAAGAGGATGCATCTGGATGTGCTAGGAGTAAGTGATATTCGGGTAAGGTGAGATAACGAGGAACAGATTATAAAGTGTACTTGACGGGTGTTAAAAATGGAAGGGTAGAGTATGGGGTAGGGCTGTTCTTCAGGAATACTAATTCACGGAACATACTGTAGTTTCTGTTAGGCACGTAAGCGGGCGAATGGTGTGGGTAGATTTGGCAGTTGGAGGAATTAGGACGAGAATTGTCTTAGTGTATTCACCATGTGAGGGTGCAGATGAGGATGAAATTGGAAAGTTTTCTGAAGCATTGAGTGACATCGTAGTCAGGGTCAACAGCAAGGATAGGGCAGTGCTAATGGGCGATTTCAATGCGAGTGATGATGATGATGATGATGATGTTTGTTGTTTACTAAGGTCATCTGCCCCATGCGAGGGTTGGAAATAGAACTGAAGAATATGAAAGGGTGATTGGTAAATGTGGGGAAGATATGGAAGCTTAGACATAGGAAGCGTTTGCTGGACTTCTGTGCTACTATGGGATTAGCGGTTACGAATACATTATTCAAGCATAAGGCTATTCACTACTACACATGGGAGAGTAGGAGTACCAGATCCATAATAGTCTATATCTTAACCGACTTCGAATTCAGGAAATCTGTTAGGAATGTACGGTTTTTCAGGAATTTCTCTATGAAACACACCACTAACTGATCTGTAGTTAACTAAATATCTGTAGGCCTAGGATAGAGAAAGTGAAATCGGTCTGCAAAAGAATAAGGGGAGAAAATCTCCAGAACGAGGAAATTAGACAGAAGTACATGGATATAATTAGTGAGAAGTTCCGAACAGTGGACAGTAAGCAGGGATCCTAAGACAATGTCGCTCGGAATCTAGTCTTTAACATAGGCAGGAAACAGCCCCTACGTCTACATTTCAGGTGCCACAGAAAAATCTTGTGATCACACTGTGCCACTGAGAGCCCCCTTGAAATATTGCTATTTTTTATATATTTCAGAGGCTGGAGAAAAGACTGGCATTAGTCGTGTGTGAATATTGATTTTAAAATATTCTCTCATTACTGTAGCTTGTCTTCTATCCGACTCCATTGCTGAATGGTCAGCGTAGAGGCCTTCGGTTCAGAGGGTACCGGCTTCCTTTCCCGGCCGGCTTGGAGACTTTAATCGCGTCTGATTAAACACTTTCGTCTTCATATTCAGACAACACACCACGCTACCAACCATCACAGAAACACGCAATAGTGATGCATCCCTCCAGATAGGGGTGGCTTAAAGCAGGGCCAAATCCACATGTGCAACACAGTTGTGGGAAAAATTGGGGTGAAAGAAGAAGAATCTGCAGATGGAATGACTTGGCGCTGTGATCGATGAAAATATTCTAGGATCTGAAGTGTGATCCTATTCTTTTATTTACTTGGTCTAAGGTTCCGGCCGGGTCGGGGATTTTAACCTTTACCGGTTTATTCTTCTGGTTCGGGGGTTGGGTGTTTGTGCTGTCTTCAGCATTATCATTCATCTCAGGTAGGCCGCCGTCCTCACAGACGCGCAGGTGTCCTACAGGGCGTCATCTCGAAAGACCTGCACCAGGCCTCTCCGAAAGCCACACGTATCGTCTCTGCGTTTTATCGGGAAGCCGATTCTTGGCTCGTCGAGGGATATTCATGTTGGTATGAGGGTTGTAACAGGGTTCGCTGAGACTCGCTAGGTCAACTGAGGAGCTGTATTATACAAGAGGCAGCAAAACGGATATAGGAAGTCAAAGAAAGTTCCACACTCATCAAAGTGAACACGAAGTCTAACGCGAACGCATGGATTAAAAGGACGTGGCATTCACCAGAGGGCGTACTGTTCTTCCGGACTGGAAAATTGCACGTCGAGGATAAGCGGTCAGGTGGATAGGTCGTTAATATCAAGGTGTTCGCTCGGTTCGCTGGCGGGCAATGGACATTTCGTGTAGCTGTAAACTCGGGTTGTCAAAAACGTTCAGTAGTGGCTTCCGTTCTCATTTTGCTGCGAGCCTGTGTCCAGAGCTCTACAGTCAGTCAGTCGCCGCGCCCCGTTAGTTGTAAGACAGCAGTGAGTAGAAGATGACAGTGTGTGAAAAGTGGCTGCGTGTCTCGATTTCACACACTACAGATAATATGACTTGCTTTGTAGTATTTTTGCAATAATAATAATAATAATAATAATAATAATAATAATAATAATAATAATAATAATAATAATAATAATAATAATAATAATAAAGCCCACTGTCGGCAGCCCTGAAGATGGTTTTCCGTGGTTTCCCATTTTCACACCAGGCAAATGCCGGGGTTGTACCTTAATTAAGGCCACGGACGTTTCCTTCCAATTCCAGGGCCTTTCCTATCCCATCGTCGCCGTTAGATATATCTGTGTCGGTGCGACGTAAAGCAAATAACAAATAATAATAATAATAATAATAATAATAATAATAATAATAAACAGAGGTAATAACTTTTATTTTTGTATTTCACTTTTATGACCAACAAAGGGTATGGTTTGTGTTTAATTTTATTATTATTGTTATTATTATTGTACCACGAGGTTACACCCGCCCCGTTCATTTAAATCAAGCGCCTAGTGAAATGACATCTTACACTTAAAACTTGAAACAACTAGAGCAAGGAGTTCGGACTTTGGTCAACAGTTGTCGCTACTAAAGTGATTAAAGTAATTTTGTATTCCTAGGTTTACTATACTGAGTTGATTATCTTTTGTTTTTTGTATGTTAAAGTTTTCAACACTCGACCTCCTTCCGCCAACTTCAAAAGTTGCCAATGGGAAAATTCCTGTATTTAATTTTCTACCAATCAGCGTTTTCTTTTACATATTTAATTATCCAATAAAATGAGGTGGTGTGTCGGGCGTTAGTCCAGATCTCTCTCGAACCTTCCTCTTGGTTACAAAAGCTGTCAATTTTTCCAGCTACCTTGTCTTCTCGATCATCCAATGTACTGTGTGTGTGCTAATAGTGGAGGCGGGGGCGTTTCGCCCTTCATCGAGCAGTCCAGCGCAATAAGGTAATGGCAGCCATGTACTAACTAGGATAGCCTATGAAAGCTAACCCGAGGGGAAGGTTTCCTATCTTTAATAATGTAACTTTAAATCTCCAATCTTCTAAAATGTAAATTTCTGCTGTAAGTTTCAAAGCACTTAAATTCGGGAATAGAGAGTGTGGCACACTCTCGACTTCCCTATCAACTTGACTTCGAGGTGACTAAGATTTTGTAATATTTTTCAGCCTGCAACTTAAAGTTTCTCCTTCTAGTCACCTTAGTAGTATGGGATTAGCCTCTGTAACGCCGGGCAGCGAGCACAATGATTTTTTTTTAAATTTCCAAGTGTAAATTTCAAGGAGTGCAAGTGTCCGTCTCCGCATCATTTTGAAGTTTGGGCCAGTAATTACAACCTCAAAGGCCCTGTAGAATGGGTATTCGGTACCCCTGTATCATTCAATTCCTTTCTTTTCGGTTATGTAGTAAGATTGTTGTGTGTCTAAGACAGTGAATACTGTTGGAATTGTAAATGGTAGGGCGTAACTTTGATAGCCTGGAACTTTCTAAAAATTCGTTGTCCTATTGTAAAGTTTTAATAGCGCAAAGACTTTAGGATAGAGTACTTAGTTATGTGGAGTTGGGTAATGATACAGGATTGCATGGTCTGTTTGTTTTAAAGTTAGCTGGAATGTAAGTGCTGAAATGCTGAGTGTTGTTGTTTGATTTATTGATTAGGTGTAGGTCAGGAACAATAAAGTACAGAGCACAATAAGGACACTGGATGAATATGTTTGAACATTGAGTGAGGGACTGCTACAGCTAATGACTGCTAGATATTATTCTTATTATTATCCTTATTATTATTATTATTATTATTATTATTATTATTATTATTTTTATTATTATTATTATTATTTACCGGGCGAGTTGGCCGTGCGCGTAGAGGCGCGCGGCTGTGAGCTTGCATCCGGGAGATAGTAGGTTCGAATCCCACTATCGGCAGCCCTGAAAATGGTTTTCCGTGGTTTCCCATTTTCACACCAGGCAAATGCTGGGGCTGTACCTTAATTAAGGCCACGGCCGCTTCCTTCTAACTCCTAGGCCTTTCCTATCCCATCGTCGCCATAAGACCTATCTGTGTCGGTGCGACGTAAAGCCCCTAGCAATAAAAAAAAAATATTTATTTTACTTTGCATGTGAACATGTATAGGGGCGAAGTCGCCTGTTATGTTCAATAAATGTATGTATGTATGTATGTAATAGCGCAAAGACGCTCTTTGTATTTTGATGGTTAAATGATGCCTTTTGGAAGGCGGTAACGTGGTGGTGGAGCAAAAGTGCTCTTGGAAGAATTGTACCTTGTAAAGAGGAAATGGGAGATATATCTCCTTGAGTGTGTTAGAAAGGAGCCTCAGTGCTCTTGGAAACTGTCAATTTAAAGAGCGACAAGCTCAAGTTCCTAATGTGTTACTTGTTTAATATGTTTTTGGCTGTTGCCTACGTTGTACCTGATCTAAGTAACTATTTCTGTGACTGAAATCCTGTTTTCGCAAAGAGAATTGATTCTTAAAATTTAATTTCTGAAAAGGAAACCAAAAAATAGAAAAAAAAGGAAATATAACTTTGATTCTTAAAGCTTTAAAGCCGGGTTCGATTGCTGGCATGGTCTAGAATTTTAACCATAATTGGTTAATTCCCCTGGCACGGGGACTGGGTGTATGTGTCGCCTTCATCATTTTATCCTCATCACAGCGCGCAGGTCGCCTATGGGAGTCAAATCAAAAGACCTTCACCTGGCGAGCCGAAGTCCTCGGACACCTCCCGGCAGATTAGCACAAGCAAGGAAGAATTTTCTTAAGAAAAGAAATTTGCTCACTTCAAACATTGATATACGAATTAGAAAGATGTTTTTGAAGACTTTCGTGTGGAGCGTGGCATTGTATGGAGGTGAAATATGGACGATAACTAACTCAGAAATAAAGAGAATAGAAGCTTTTGAAATGTGGTGTAACAGAAAAATGCTGAAGGTAAGATAGATAGATCGAATCACGAATGAAGAGATACTGAATCGAATTGGCGAGGGGAGATCGATTTGGCTAAATTTGAAGAGAAGAAGAGATAGAATGATAGGACACATCTTAAGACACCCAGGACTTGTTCAGTTGGTTTTTGAAGGAAGTGTAGGCGGTAAGAACGGTAGGTGTAGACCAAGGTATGAATATGACAAGCAGATCAGAGAAGTTGTAGGATGCAATAGTTATGTAGAAATGTTAGCAAGGAATAGGGTGGCATGGAGGGCTGCATCAAACCAGTCTATGACTCAAACAACAACACAAATATTTTAAGTGTCCGCCTTTGTGGTGTAGTGGTTAGTGTGATTAGCTGCCACCCCCGGAGGCCCGGGTTCGATTTCCGGCTCTGCCACTAAATTTGAAAAGTGGTACGAGGGCTGAAACGGGGTCCACTCAGCCTTGGGAGGTCAACTGAGTAGAGGTGGGTTCGATTCCCACCTCAGCCATCCTGAAAGTGGTTTTCCGTGGTTTCCCACTTGTACTCCAGGAAATGCCGGGATGGTACCTAACATGAGGCCACGGCCGCTTCCTTCCCTCTTCCTTGTCTATCCCTTCCAATCTTCCCATCCCTCACCAAGGCCCCTGTTCAGCATAGGAGGTGAGGCCGCCTGGGCGAGGTACTGGTCATACTCTCCAGTTGGATTCCCCCGACCCAGAGTCAGAAGCTCCAAGACACTGCCCTTGAGGCGGTAGAGGTGGGATCCCTCTCTGAGTCCGAGGGAAAAGCTCACCCTGGAGGGTAAACCGATTAAGAAAGGAAGAAAGTAAGATCTTAACAACAGAATGGCGGTCTTTACGTGTGAGACAAATTTAAGTCTTTTATGCAATATTTCTAATACCATATTAGCAAATGGCATATTTTATATGAGCCCAATGTATTTTTTGATCAGATGTATACCATTCACTCATATACACAAATAGGCCTATCGGATACATTCAAAGTATATTTCGTTTACTTTTATCTAAACAGTTGAAACGTATGAAAACATGTGAACAGGTATTCGCCAGTTATGTAAAAGCAATTTTTACCCTGAATGTATAATTTTGGGCTTTGTATTAGCAGCTCTAACTGCTGCAAAAGATGTTTCCGAACGCGTGTCTTGAAAGTTGCAGCTTTCATGTGGGACATGCCTGGCTCTGGAAAATTGTATACATCGGGCTGTAACCTGAATACATGAATAAAAGCTCAGAATTAGGACAGCATCTAAAATATTTCTTTGATTTGCATTATTTGTCTCCAGTTGCACAGCATAATTCCTGATAATCCTCAAATGAAAGCTTTCGTTGAGTATGTATTCGAAAACTACATCACTGATGACGTCAAATTTCCACCGGTGTTATGAGCTAGTTGTCCTTCAAGCGATTCCCTAACGACAAACGGGACTGAGTCTTTCCATAGACATTTTAAAAATCAATTTCATGAATCACATCCATCTGTTCATTTGCTTACTGCAATGCTTAAGGAATTCCAGTGTGAAATATACACCTCTATCACTTCTTTACAGGAGAGAAAAGTTAGAAAACATATCACACAGAAACACACATACAACATGGCTGGTACAATATCGTTACTACAGTACACCAAAACTTTGGGACACCGTTATTAGCCACAACAACTCTGAAGAAAACGCGTGCTATGACCAATTCGTTGGAGAATGCAGTGGACGCCACATTTCTAGTGTAAGGTAAGCCTTAATGCTCATTTGCGCTAATGATATGTAAAATTTTGCGGTACCTACGGTAACCATGTCCATTTGCGTACATGCGACGTATTTTTGCGTAAGAGTGCTGCACCGGAATAAAAACATTTGGGAGTTAAATTTATACATTCAGATATGGCCATGTGGTTGACAAAATAAACTGTACCTGCTACTCTTTGATTCTACTCGCTGAACCTGTTGTTTTTATTATTATGGTGGTTGTTGTTGTTGTTCCATCCATCCTGAACTTTCAGGTTTGCGCTGTATGAGTTCTGGTGGCATGTGAGCTTGCCAAAAATGCTGTAAACCACGTGTGTTATCGGTTTCACTTTTATTTCACTTATATCAGTATCAAGCTTCCAGAAGCTACAGAACGACTTTACGATATGACTCTCGACAGCTACGAGGTAAAATCACAGTTCTTGCTACATTTAACTGTGATTATTTACTTACTAGTTTACCTTTTTATAACATAGTCCAAAGCTACTATGAATAAAAGATAATTTTCTTAAAACCGAAGGACGTCGACGATCTCGCCAAGGCTGAGACTGTCCAGGCCAGGTGGAAAATCTGCTTGGGATGCGTTGAACAAGTTCGCGGACGGTTCCTGTTCGCTTTGGCTTGGTGTGCGTGGTGTTTGAAGGCGACAACTACATATCGTTAGAGTTAGGGATCAATTAGCTCATAGCGAAGTGTCATCTGCAGAAATATCCACTGTCTCTCATACCCAGTATCAGTAATGCCCACAGCCATTAAATGTCCACTGGTCATTGTAAGAAATGTTCAGGATCATTAAATGGGCATTCTGAAACACGTCCGCAATTAGTAACCTGCAGTGAAATGAAATGTTCAGACAAGTTCACTAAAATAATTTCTTCAGCTTATACCAGTAATTTATGGGGTTGCTGGAGCCATCCATGCTCAGTTTGGTTCTGGCCGGGAATTTAAGATAGGATCCCCTTCCGGCCGCCACGTGATTATTGAGATGGATATCTCGACCCACGATCGACCGGGATTCGAATCTCGGCAGCTAAGCCATTGAGCTAGTCACCCACTCCACCAGTGAAGTATACTGAATGTACAGTAAATTAATAATTTAGTAATTTAGTAATAAAATATAAGCTACCGACCTTCATTATCCTGCCTGAAGTCAAGAAACAGAAACCTTCATAATTGTAGTGTTCTAATCATATAATGCGTGGAGAGAGGAGCTTGCTTAGAAACTATATTATTGGTTTATATAATATATTTCTATTATGTATTAAAAACGGCGACAAACCTCAGGAGTAGTACGCATACATTATAAAGACATTGGAATTACTTTTTTCTTGTCACTATTGACACCCTAACATGCCAAAACTACGAAGTCTTATGGTACCTAAACATAACTTATATGCGCAGTGGAATATTACAACATAAAATGTCACCAACTGTAAGTGAATTGAACCGTCCAGAACATTTTGTGGAGGGTACACGTATGATGTAAAGGAGTAGTACAAATGCCCACCGAGAAACTTTCACGATCATGCAGTCCTGGACAGAAGAGTGACCGAGTAAGTGGCTATCAGGTTGCATTCGGGAGATAGTGGGGTTGAACCCCACTGTCGGCAGCCCTGAAGATGGTTTTCCGTGGTTTCCCATTTTTACACCAGGTATCTTAATTAAGGCCACGGTCGCTTCCTCCCTTCCAAGTCCTTTCCTATCCCATCGTCGCTATAAGACGTAGATTGTCAAAAACAAACAAAAACAGCAGAGTGAGGGCTGTGAAGTAAGACATAATCCAAAAAATTTGAATAGTTTCTATTTTAGAAAATACCAGACTCAAAATCAGAAATCATTTCAAAAAATACACAATCACAGGCGTTGTGGGATTAATCACAAATGAAGTTATGATTGAGATAATGAAATAGGAGATAGGGTTATAGAATCTTCTGGGTGGGGGTAGAAACTTCTTGGCGAAGAATTCCACTTTAGAGACGATGACGTTATATAGTCACACAGGGAAGACATCACAAGGTTAGTCTAGTGCGGGCCGGTTTGCAGTACGGATTGTCTTGTGCGTAAGCTTTATCGTAGCGAGATGTAAGATCTTGATGCAGGTGAAACTTCAAGTATGGCGGAGGTAAGCCATGTTGTCACATATCATATGTGGGATGTATACAAGACCTTGCGTTTTACACGTTCGGGATACGATACTGGTTCTGTTCCCTGTTCTTATTAAGTTATTCCGCTACAACAGGTTTGCAAGAAAACAATTTTATTATTGTCATTGAAACAGACTAAACATACAAGAATGAAATCATACTGTATAGCGAATAATTTGACTTGTGGACACTTCTGTGCACTGTACATTTTGACTTGTGGATATTTCAGTACACTGTACATTTTGACTTGGTGGACATTTCTCTGTATTCGGTTGATTTTTACTTGTAACCTTACTTGACTAGATCGTTTATTTGAAGACATTTTTATACTGGATTTTCGCCGGGCTGAGTACCTCGGACTATAGAGCTTTCGTGTTCTGACCCCAACTTGGCAGATTGGATCCTGGCTCAGTCCGGTGGAATTTGTAGGTGCTTAAATACGTCAGCCTCGTGTCGGTAGATTTACTGACTCTTCAAAGAACTCCCGCCGGACAAAATTCTGGCACCTCGGCGTCTGCGAAAAGCGCAAAAGTAGTTAGTGGAATGTAAAAACCATTATTATTATTGTTATTATTTCTTTTGATTCGTTGTGCCCAACTATGGAGCGCTTTTGAACTTATTTTGCACAATGTTTCTTCTTCTTTTCTTCCCAATATCTCTTCACTTTTTCACTGTGTTCCTTTCTGCGTGTTTCTGTCCAGCCTGTATTTTTTCTTGTTGGTTTCTCTGCAAATATATGTTTGTTTACTAAGCTTCTAAATTTCATTCTATCTTGAATGGTTTCGTCCTCAATACCTATTTCTTGTAGGTCTTCATGAATTTCTGCTAATCAATTGTTGCGGATTTTCAGGGTTAGAGCTAGATTTAGAATTTTCTTTGTCAGCCTGTTGTTATCCATTCTGTGTAGGTGTCCGTAGAATTTTAGTCGTCTCTTTCTGATGGTATCTGTGATTTTTTTCTGTGAATTGAAACATTTCGCGTGGTTTCTTTTTCATCCAAATTCCATTTTCGAAGTTTGGTCCTAGGATTTTTCTGAGATTTTTCCTCTCTTGTTTCTCAATGCTTTTCATTTGTGACCTGCCGCCAATGATCAGTGTTTCAGATGCATAAAGTGCCTCCGGTTTGATGACTGTATTGTAGTGTCGTAATTTTGCATTTTTTGATATACATCTTTTGTTGTATCTGTTCCATGTGATTTTGTAAGCTCTTTGCAGTTTAGCAGTTCTTTCTTTGTTAGCTACCTGATTTAACCGTGCTGGCTGAATAATTTCACCTAGATACTTGAATTTGTCTACTTGGGAAATTATTCCACATTTGGTGATTAATGGTTGATTGTCGAATCTTGATTTAGTTCCTTCCATAAACTACGTCTTTTCAAATGAGATTTGAAGTCCGGTTTTTGCTGCTATTTCATGAAATTTTTCTATGGTGTGGATTGCTTCTTGTCTGTTGCTCGAAAGGATCGCAAGGTCATCTGCGAAAGCTAAGCAATCAAGGTGAATTTTGTCTTTAAGAAGTCTGCAAATGTTTATACCTTTAGTTTCTTTTCTCCATTCACGAATCACTTTTTTCAAAACTAAATTGAATAGCAGTGGGGATAGTCCATCTCCCTGTCGGACACCAGTTCTGATTTCGAACGGTTCAGAAATTTCTCCCAAGAACTTAACTTTTGATGTTGTGTTGGTCAGAGTTTGTTTAATCAATTCCCTCGTTTTCCTGTCGACTTGAAATTCCTCTAGTATGTTAAACAGGGTCTGCCGATCTATGGAATCATACGCCTTTTTGAAGTCAACAAAGGTGATTACTGTTTGTTTGGTTTTTGCGAATCTGTAGTATGGTTTCTAGGTTTAGGATTTGTTCTGCGCAGGATCTCCCTTTTCGGAATCCAGCCTGATAATCTCCGATCAGGTGGTCTGTTTGCTTCTCTAATCTATTAAGTAGAGGTTTAGAGAAGATTTTATATACGAGTGAGAGGAGAGAAATTCAAGAAAACATCTTGAGGCAACCTCTGTGGCTCAGTACCTTAGTTGTAACTGTGAGATTGACAAAGATCAATCTCCCCATTATCTTCAACTTACTAGCATGATGGCAACGTCAGTTAATGATACTACTACCCCAGGCCCTAGTATTCATACTAGGTTTTCTCGGTCATCGGATTCTGGGGGACCGAGAACATCATGCGGGGAATGTATCGGAGCTTCCCAAATCTCATCGCCCAAAGGAAAAAACATTTTATTGGCACTTTAAACATCAACACGCTTCGCAAAATTGGAAAGTTGAAGCACTTAACAGGCACATTAGACCAACTCAACATCCAAATTCTGGCACTCCAAGAAACTAGGTACAGTGACGAAAATCATTTTGAATCAGGAAACTATAGAATTGATAAAGGTAAACCAGCTACCCTCCTCCCTAACAAAATATTATTATTATTATTATTATTATTATTATTATTATTATTATTATTATTATTATTATTATTATACTGGACTTTCTGTATATTAGACATTGTGCTGTGGACCAATTGAAATGGAACGATCGTCGGCTTCCAGTGCGTTAAAGAGTTCTTGCAAGACAATTTTTGGACACCTTCGCGTTTATTGAGACCTATAGCCTAGCAATTGTAAGGACATACTTGTCCCCTCCTCATAATTTCTTATATAGAGCCGCTCAAGGAAAGATGAGCAGTATATTACTCGCTTTTAATATTTTATCAGACTAAATTTTAATTATTAAAACCAACCAGACCCATGGCACTACTGGTTGTATAGGCCTGACGAGCCTTGGCCTACCAAGTGACCGCTGCGTAGCCAGAAAGCCTACAGATTATGGGGTGACTAATCCTCTCAGTCATTTTCTAGACCGGGGTCGCTATCTCACCGTCAGATAGCTGACATAGGATGAGTAGACCTCAAACCAACCCTAAGATGCAGGTAACCACGAAGCTACTACGCTGGCGTACCAGGGGGAGAGGTGATACTCCCACGTGGCGCGTCCCAGGTGGCGGAGAGCGGGGTCCTAATCGGCTTGCCGGCGGACTTGAGCGAAATAAAATAGCTCTCGCGGACCAAAGACACCACCCCCTGTGGTTGGGGAACGTAGACGAAGAATACACCAGCGATTATCCCTGCCTGTCGTAGAAGGCGACTAAAAGGGGCGACCAAGTGATGATCGAATTAGGACCATGAGACTACTTGTAATTAGTAGTGATGGGTTGCGACTGGAAGCGCGAAAAGTCGATTCCATATGCCTGGGGAATCGGGTACCCGATTCCGGAATCGATTCCGAGGAACTAGTAGCACCATCTATGATGCAGATACGTAAACACGTGCAGGACGAATGTGTTCTGTAATGTGAGTTCGTTTTGGTTTATAACCAGGTTACTTTACAAGTCATGCCTGCGCTCTTTATTACGTACTGGAGTTATTTACTCTAATGCGACTGTAATTTGATCAGAAAATATGATTCTCTGTTTGAAACTAATCAAATTGTATGGATTGTCAACAAATCAAAACTTGTACGGGGATTATGCCATAATAAAACACTACTATTTCAACAAAATACAATTGTGCTAAAGATACAACCTTAACTAATGTTAAGCAGTGATGAAAACAAAAATAGTAATTCTAACAGTTTCTCATAATAATTCTTAGCAGTAGTATGAAATGTTCTTCTTCTTCTTTTTCTACCACTTTTCCCACACCTGTGGGGTCGCGGGTGCGAACTGTATCGCACATGTGGATTCGGCCCTGTTTTACGACCGGATACCCTTGTTGACGCCAACCCTCTTTGGAGGGATGTAATCAGTACTGCGTGTTCCTGTGGTGGTTGATAGTGTAGTGTGTTGTCTGCATATGAAGAGGAAAGTGTTGGGACAAACACAAACACCCAGTCCTTGGACCAAAAGATCTAATCAGAGTCAATTAAGATCTCCCACCCGGCCGGGAATCGAACCCGGGACCCTCTGAACCTAAGGCTTCAATGCTGACCATTAGCCGGTGAGTCCGACAGTAGTACGAAATGTTCATTGCAAATTAAATGTAACGGAAGACAGGTATGCTACGAAACAAGTTCTGTACTTATTAAAAGTGTGCCTTAATTCCATAGACTTTATACGTTTATACTAAAGATATTTGAAAATCACATTAGAAAAATACAGTATAAGCATAAATAACAATGTCGATTGCTACACCCAGTGTCGAAATGTGTAATGTGATTTCCAGACTACCACGTTAAATTGTTATTTCATTATTATGTAGCATAATTAATCCATGACAACCAATAAGACATTTCATTTAAATTTATGTTATATCATACTATACTGTATACAAAACAAATAGTAAATATTGCACGTTCGAATTTGCCCCACTTATATACGAACGACTCGCTCTAGTGAGGGTGCTCAGGACACTCTGGTGACGTCATCGAGGAACCGATTCCTCGTATGCGACAATGAGTACGACCCCGGAGTCGTAGGAACCGATTCTCGCGATTCCAGGCGTCATTCGCGCACATCACTAGTAATAAGTACCATCACGCGGGGAACACTATGGGTCGTCTTTACTTACGAGTAGTACCGCTATATTAGGTACACAATAGATTTGTGAGAATAGCAACAGCGTGTGAATCAGGATGGGTCTTATAGTATACTCGTGATTAGTACCAGTACATGTGGAACACCACGGGCTTACGTTGCCTGTAATTAGTACCATTATGTGAGAAACACCACGGGTCAGGGCGTTGCCTGTGATTACTACCACAAAATGAGCGACACCATGGGTCTGCGTTGCCTATGATTAGTACCCACTAATGTGTGGAACACCACTGGGTAGTATGAGTACCTGTGATTAGTACACCTATGTGAGGAACACCATAGGTTTGCGTTGCCTGTAAGTGGCGCTGCAATGTGAGAACACCATAGGTCTGCTTTACATGTGCGTATTACATTACCTGTGAGTAGTACGCTACTTTTGATTAGTACCGCAACATGACAAATACTATGATTCTACTTTACTAGTGATAAGTACGAAATTGAGGAGTCGATGACGTGGATTTTGGACCCCTTTAGACAACAAGCATCATCGATTCAGGATTGTGCTTTAGAAGCAGTCCCTTGGTCAGTAATACTGTTGTTTTACGCTAGTTTCTGGGAATGTGGGGCATTGCGGGTCGGATTCACTAATTGTTTTAAATTCATATTCGTCCATTCATTCTTCGTCATCACGTTTTGAATTATGGTCAGTGGATGATTTTGGACATTTAAACTGTCATTGCATTTCGTCTCATTTTGTACCATTAGGGGCCTATGACCTAGATGTTAGGCCCCTTTAAACAACAATCATCGTCGTCATCATCATCAAGATGCAGGTAAAATACCTTGTCTGGAATCGAGCACGGGGCCTTCGGGTGAGAGGCTGACATGTTGCTCCTGGACTGCGAGGCTGGCAATTTTAATTATCAAAATATAATTCACCTCCCATATAGGCCGAAATACAAAACCTTTGGATACCCACAAGAAACATATCTTATAGATACTTCCGAGGAACTCGTAAAATACCACGCGCCCATTTTTCTTTTGTCTTTGAGCAACTCTGTATTTATCAGTGACGAGAGATGAATCTATCTAGACAAAACACTCCTCTTTGTGTTGCTCAACTACGAGAACTGCTGAGGTTTTGATTTATCAAATGTTAAGTAGTGGTACACCGATTTCGTGGGGTGTTACCCTGAACTTCAGACAAAATGCTTTCCTAATACAATATTTTATTTGGTATTGTCCTCTGTTCAATACATGCATTATAGAACTCCACAAAACTCAATATCAAAGTGAAATACTTTCCTTTGCTTTCAGACCTTTCATTCATACGCATTTCCCCTGAAGTTATTCTGCATTAGCATCCCTAGCTACATTTCATTCAACAAAACTTCCTTTGTGTTCCAACTAGTTTTCATTTGATATGACATATCATTCGACCGTTTATTATTATTTTCTTCCACATGCGTATATCTTCCTTTACAGACAGGTGCGACATCTCTTCTCCAAAATTCAGACCAGTGTCGATCCTGATATTTATGATTACTATAATCAGCTGCTCGCCTCCACGGCTAAATGGTTAGCGTGCTGGCCTTTGATCACAGGGGTCCCGGGTCCGTTTCTCGGCAGAATCGGGAATTTTAACCATCATTGGTTAATATCCCTGGCACGGGGGCTGTGTGTATGTGTCGTCTTCATCATTTTGCCCTCATCACGTCGCGCAGCTCGCCTACGGGAGTCAAATGAAAATACCTGAACCTGGCGAGCCGAAGTCGTCGGACACCTCCCGGCACTAAAAGCCATACACAATTTCATTTTCATAATCAGCTTAAGACATCTGAAAATAATCATATAACTTTCTATGTCGTATTCTCTCACAGCGAAGTCTTATTGTTAGACATCTAGTGTCAGTGAATGTATAGTCTCGGCCTGAAAATGTTCTTTTTTTTCTGCTAGGGGCTTTACGTCGCACCGACACAGATAGGTCTTATGGCGACGATGGGATAGGAAAGGCCTAGGAGTTGGAAGGAAGCGGCCGTGGCCTTAATTAAGGTACAGCCCCAGCATTTGCCTGGTGTGAAAATGGGAAACCACGGAAAACCATCTTCAGGGCTGCCGATAGTGGGATTCGAACCTACTATCTCCCGGATGCAAGCTCACAGCCGCGCGCCTCTACGCGCACGACCAACTCGCCCGGTGAAAATGGTTTAGTTATATTCAGAATATTGATATGATGTACCGGTAAAGAAGGAACACCGGTGCATGCAGTCTCAGAATACAGCAGTTATCTGATGAAATATCCCTTCTCTCCCTCCCTCATAAGTACGAACGTGGCTGTTTACTGCTGTTCTCCCGTGATGGCTCTATCGTATCAGATTTCATCGATCCACCTACATACAGGAGAGCTCTAATACGGCTTATGGCTATTCATAGAATTTCCTTGTGCTGGCGAGTATACTATTCATTCTACTTTCTCTCGTTTGCTCAAGAGACGTATGAGACTCGGACGAGGATACGAGTGTTGTGATGAGTGAAAAGTCTAGAATTAATACTGGGAATATATTGAAACTGACTTTTATCTTTAATATATAAGTCCGAGTTTTGTGTACAATGTGCGTTATGAGGTCAAGAAAATAACAAACGAAACATACATTCCATTAAAGGGGAGTATCTTTATGGTGAACATTTCTATTTAATTTTTGAAATTTTCTTCTTTATAGAATATACTTTCCTTCTTAATCTGGTGAAAAGAAACGGTTCGGTAAATAAGCGGACCAACGCCAATTCGCGTCTCAGAATTTTATTAATCCAAAGGGCAAATTCTACCACGTCCAAACAAGAAACTTAGATGCAAAAATCATGAGTTTTCTCAGTTTCTACGGAATAAGAAATGTATCATATTTTCAAAGTGTGGCTAAAGGAATGGTATGTTAGCCATGTTTATGACATCACACATGACATTGTTAACATGCATATATCTGACTATATGACAGAAAGGCAGACCCATTGTTCTATGATGTTACACATAAACAGCAAAATGTCAGAGTAGTACTGAATATAAAACAGGGTAAAGGCGTTTAAAAGCAATTAAATATCAAATATAATACTCTAAAACAGGGCCATCCACACAGCGCTCTGGCCGCGCTCTAAGCCAGTGCTCCGAGCGTTTTGGGGAAGGTATTTTCGGTAGTTGTGGGAGGAGTTTGGCTGACTGAGCGAGCAGCCGATCCCTCAGTTGCTAGTCTAGTCCAATGCGCTTTGTTGACAGCGTGTAACTAAATCAGTTTCGCAGTTGTTATGACTGAACATCATAAAAAAAGTGGTGAAGCAGCAGGCTTTAAAGCAGAATGGGACATTTCATTTTTCTGTACAGCGTTTAGTGTGCCACCGAGATTTAATGCGTTTAAAAAAAAAAAAAAAACACAATTTGGAACGGCAATACAGTGCCAACCACAGGGATGATTACGGTGATTTGACAGACGCCAGTCGCCAATCGAAGTTGGAAGAATTGAAAGAAAATTCCAAGCAGCACTATTCTGTAAGTATTATTGTTTTAATGTTAAAATGCTTGTTTACAAACGGGAATAAAGAAAAGATTTAATTATTTGAAAAACACTAATAAAATTGTGACTTGCCGTTTGACAGGAGATAGAGGGGAGTGAGGTTGGTAGACCCATTTTACGAGCAAGCTACAAATATTCGATGCGAATTGCCAAAGCTGGGAAACCCTTCGCGGAAGGGAATTTAATCAAGGAGTGCCCAATGGACGCTGCGGCATGCATTTGTCCTACGGAGCTAGTTGAGAAATTTGACGAAATCTCTCTCTCTCCTCAAACAGTGGCTCGCAGAATAGACGATATGGCCGTTGATATGGAACGGCAATTAATGGAGAAGGCAGAATATTTTGTATCATTTTCCATCGCCTTCGACGAATAAACCGAGATTGCGGACACAGCTCAGCTCGTTATTTTCATTCGAGGGGTGGAAGACGATCTTCGGGTCACTGAGAATTTCCTAGACTTGGTAGCTCTCAAAGACACCACTACCGGTTTCGATATTTTCCAAGGTGTTTTTAAGTCAGTGGTGTTAACATGGGAGCGAACGACGAGTGTAACGACGGATGGAGCTCCTGCTTTACGTGCTCTACGCACAGGGTTCCTCAGCTATGTCAAATTAAAAATGGCTGTGAGTGGTAGTACTCTAATGGCGGCGATCCATTTCTTGATACACCAGGAGGCAATCTGTGCAAAAGTCGCCAAGCTTAAATACGTAATGGGAACAGTTGTGCGATTGGTAAATTATCTCCACTCCCATGGACTCACGCACCGTCAATTCAATGTGTTCTTGGATGATATTGAAGTGGAGTATCCGGATATTCCGTAAGATGGCTGAGCAAGGAGAAGGTATTCATCGTGTTTTTTGCTTGCGGAACGCAATAGGTACCTTTTGTGACATGAAAGGGTGGCCCGAAATTATTTGGCGTGATCCTAAGTTGTTGGCGGACTTGGCATGTTTAAGTGACATTACTGCCTATCTGAATACTTTGAACGCTTAGCTTCAGGGCGAAAGCACACTATCTGCGATTTGCTGGAAAACTTCAAGCATTCAAAAGAAAATTGTTTTTGTGGGAAAACCAGTTGCGTGCAAGGAACACGGGACATTTTCCATTGGTTTGAAACAGTGAAAGAAGGTATCGACTTTGATAAGTACTTGCAGGTAATTCTTCAATTACAAAAATGGTTTTAAAAGAGATTTTCAGAATTATCAGAACTCCAAGCGGTGTTAGATATATTTGTACGACCATTTTCTCTTAGTGCAGACAATGTTCCACAGCTATTTCAATTAGAGTTGATTGAGGAGCAGTGCAATATTCATCTTAAAGACCAATTTCTAATGTCATGAAGTTTAGAAGAATTTTACAGCGGCTCTCCTCAAGAAGAATACCGCCTTTTGTATAAACATGCATGTAAAGTTCTGTCAATGTTCTGATCAACGTACATTTGTGAGTGTTTCTTTTCGGTTCTTAACCTTACCAAAAATAAACATTGTGTAACTATGAGCGATAGGAAATTGCGCAGTTGTTTTTTCTTTTTTTTTTTCTAGTTGCTTTACGTCTCACCGACACAGATAGTTCTTATGCCGATGGTGGGACAGGAAAGGGATAGGAGTGGGAAGGAAGCGGCCGTGGCCTTAATTAAGGTACAGCCCCAGCATTTGCCTAGTGTGAAATGGTAAACCACGGAAAACCATTTCCAGGGCTGCCGACAGTGGGGTTCGAACCTACTATCTCCCGAATTCTGGATACTGGTCGCACTTAAGCGACTGCAGCTATCGAGCTCGGTGCGCAATTGTTTAAGAATAGCTATGTCTAGAAATATTGTACCCAAGGTGGAGAAGATTGTTTGCTCCAAAACTAAAAGCTTGTAAAAACGACTGAGCAAAGTCACTCCAGGTCTGTACTATCTATTCATATTGGTAAAATTTGGCTGAATTTTCCTCTCAAATATGTTCAAATTTCAGTTTTGAATAAATCACGTTATTCTTTTCTTAACACTTCAGTTTGTTTCCTGCATATTCCATACATCGGAGTACCATTCGATTTGTATATGCGGTATATTTGTTATGGCAAATCAGCCCTATCATGATGATGTCAACAATACCACAAAAGCCGTCGGCCGCACGACTGTACGCACGTACCTAGTCAGCGCGGTCCGAACATCGTCAGTTTGTCTCAGGTCTCCTCGCTGCCACACTGTCACTGCAGTGGTGGTAGGGGAAGGAGCTCCAGTCTGACTGCCCAGTGCTCCCCAAGCGCGGCCGCACTCTCGGAGCGCAATGACTGGATGGCCCTGCTCTAAAACAATACCATGACACCGGAAAGTCGTGCAGAGGTACTGATAATCCGATACATATTCATAACATTCCAGTTGGTAACACCTGAAAACTTGGAACATTACTAGTGAAGATTTTCTTACGAAACGCTGTCAGAAACGACTCGTTATTAGGAATTTCATTTGGCAAAAGGAATAAATTGTAATACAAATACTCACAATGGATTGGATGTTTGAATTCTTGTATATTTCTTGTTTAAAAATGCAATTGCTCTAGGCAAATGCTGGGGCTATACCTTAATTAAGGCGACGGCTGCTCCCTTCCCACTCTTAGCCCTTTCCTATCCCATCGTCGCCATAAGACCTATCTGTGTCAGTGCGACGAAAAGCCAATTGTAAAATATTGTAATTGCCCATATTTCATCCCCAGTGGAAAATTAAACTAGTAACACTCGTACTTTACGTATTTACATGACAATTCAGCACCATTTCAATTCTTTTTTGCTATTTGCTTTTACGTCGCACCGAGACAGATAGGTCTTATGGCGACGATGGGACAGGAAAGGCCTAGGAATGGGAAGGAAGCGGACGTGGCCTTAATTAAGGTACAGCCCCAGCATTTTCCTGGTGTGAAAATAGGAAACCACGGAAAACCATCTTCAGGGCTGCCGACAGTGGGATTCGAATCCACTATCTCCCGGATGCGAGCTCACAACTGCGCGCCCCTAACCGCACGGCCAACTCGCCCGGAAATAATAATAATTGTACCGGTTGGTACACGTATACGCCGCACATTTGAATTTTCCGCCTTAAATTACTTTGTACCGGAGAAACTCTGAACTTTAACAACTGAATTAATCCAACGGTTCCTCAGAAGATGCCACTGTGTGTATTTCGATTTGTTTTTGTTTTTTTGGTTGATCAAGAAGTGTGGACCTTCTCTGACAGATGTCTCTACTAAAAAGCTATGATCATGCACCCTGATGCGAAGGGAAGGAACTTTTTGAAGACATTTGCTATTCGAAAGTTTGTCTTTACTAAATTTTGTTCTTTCATTTTTTGGGTTGGCAATATTAATCTTTCTTTCCGCCAGTTTTGAACTCAGCCAATCCCGAATTTCTTTAATTAATTTTTGACCAATGGTGTCTTTGTTCTTCAATGTTGATGTATAACTTTTAGCTACCCAATAAAGTTGAGTGGGTGTGTCTTAATTATTCACGAAAGGTCTCGAAGCTTCCACGAGGGTTTAAAAACTGCTGATTTTCACGGCTTTTGGCCACTCGAACAACATCTAGCTCAGTGTGTGGATATGTAGCAGGGGGCGGGAAGCGCCTCTTTCTTTAGGCAGCCGTTTTTCAACAAGGTAATGGCCGTTTAACATCTTTATTTCTTGCTAGCTCAGCAGTTTAACCCTCGGGGCAGATCCGAAACCTTTAATATGTAAACAATCCATTGATACATGTAAAATCTTTCCGGTCTTTGTAAAATTTTCATATAACGTTAACTGTAAATCGGGGATAGAGAGTGCCTTACCCTCTCGAGCTCCCCTTCATCTTGAATTTGAGGTGACTACGTTTTTGTAACCGTTCTTCTATTCCTTCTTAATGTGTTAAATTTATTCTGTATACGTGTCACCTCCATAGTATGGCAATAGCCTCTGCTTATCGGCCTAGCGCCACTTAGGTTTTAACAAGCTTCATGTAGGAGTGCAAGTTCACGCCTCCATTCGTCTTGGTATTTTGGGGCCATTTAATTAATTTGTTCTTTTTCCACGAAGGCCCAGTAGATTGGGTACGAGATACCCCTGTTTATATTTGTAAGTTGTGCCTTGATGGCAGTGTATTCTGAAGTCTAGGTAATGCCTTTAATAGGCTTGAAAAATTGAGAGCGGCTCAGCTCTTTCTTGGGTTTGAAAAGTGCCTCTGGGAGGCTTGAGGTTGAGAGTGGGGAGCAAGTGCTCCGTGTAATTAGGGGTTTTCTGCCCTTTGGTACTTTGTGGTTGTGAGCTGAGAGCTCAAGGATTGACGAATTGGGGCTCGAAGCCCAGGATTTGTAAAGACACCTTAACTTGTGTTTTCGCTTGTAAAAATGATTATTGTACCTGAATATTTATTTTTTATTTCACTTAGTGAAAATTGTTAAATGTTGTTATCTGTTGAAAATATAACCTTCACTTAAATTTTAAATTCATCTTTCGGACTTAAAGTTAGACCCATTCCAGCCCGCACCTTCTTTCACCTCTGCTGATCCACCAAAACACGGTAATAATAATAATAATAATAATAATAATAATAATAATAATAATAATAATAATAATAATAATAATAATAATAATAATAATAATAATAATAATAACAATGTTGTTGTCTGAGTCATCAGTCCATAGACTGGTTTGATGCAGCTCTCCATGCCACCCTATCCTGTGCTAACCTTTTCATTTCTACGTAACTATTGCATCCTACATCTGCTCTAATCTGCTTGTCATATTCATACCTTGGTCTACCCCTACCGTTCTTACCACCTACACTTCCTTCAAAACCAACTGAACAAGTCCTGGGTGTCTTAAGATGTGTCCTATCATTCTATCTCTTCTTCTCGTCAAATTTAGCCAAATAGATCTCCTCTCACCAATTCGATTCAGTATATCTTCATTCGTGATTCGATCTATCCATCTCACCTTCAGCATTCTTCTGTAACACCACATTTCAAAAGCTTCTATTCTCTTTCTTTCTGAGCTAGTTATCGTCCATGTTTCACTTCCATACAATGCCACGCTCCACACGAAAGTCTTCAAAAACATCTTTCTAATTCCTATATCAATGTTTGAAGTGAGCAAATTTCTTTTCTTAAGAAAATTCTTCCTTGCTTGTGCTAGTCTGCATTTTATGTCCTCCTTAAGCTGCCGCTGTTTACATCAAGTAAGTGATCCGCTGCTTTCTCTTGTGCTTAGAAGTATGTAAAACTAATGTTGAGATGCCATTGTTCTATCATAAGTATGCATTTAGGAATCTGTATAATAATTAGTTATGTGTAGGCTTTAATAGTCATTAACTTATTAGTAATAAAGCACTGGGCAGTCTGAGCTCAAGTTGGTGGGTTCAATTCCGGCTCAGACCGATGGTATTTGAAGGTGCACAATTACGTTAACCTCGTATCGGTAGATTTACTGGCACATTATGAACTCATGCGGTGCAAAATTCCGGCACCTCGGCGTCTCCGAAAACCGTAAAAGTAGTTAGTGGAACGTAAAACTAATATTAACTTATTATTAATAGAGCAATGAACTGCTTTTGTGATAATAAGACACCAGGAGCCATTTAAGTGCTATAAATCGCCTACGTTTTTAACTATGGACAAGCTTCTATTCTATTCTATTCTATTCTATTCTATTCTATTCTATTCTATTCTATTCTATTCTATTCATACACGGACGTAAGGTTGATATAAGAAGATCGTCTGTTATACACAAACGCGCATTGTTTGTAATCTGGTTCAATTTTGAAAAAAAGAAATGTTCACAGATAAAACTAGAGGCAAAAATAGGCATAATATTTTCAGCGACATTAACCTTGCCGGTTAAAGCTGACATTATTCTACACACTAACAAGCTCTGAGAACTTTAGAGAGCTTCAAAAGCACTGCCTGACGGGGGATCAGTACGGCAACACACACTACACCTATAGAGAGGAGCGGACGCATACTCTCCGTCGCAGCACCTTAAAATCGATTGCTCGGCCGGGTGGTCTTCATCTATACTCGTTACCCAGCCTACCTCAAGACAAACATATAGGCTGGCACCTAGTTGGAGGTCAGCCTTCCCAACACCACCATACACACCTCTCTTATCAGCGGTGTTGATCCCGCTCTCACCGATACTGACATCTATCACGAACTCCGCTCAACCGGCGCCCCCATCTACGATGCCTGCAGGCTGTTGGACGGCACTACTGGATTACGGTCATCAAGGGTCCTTCTGTATCTCCCCAAAGTGGACGATGTGACCCGTCTCCTCGACACCGACGTTACTATCTACCAACGCTTTTACCAAGTGGAGCCTACTCCTCCGAACATCACCGCCCAACTCAACGCAGATCCTGCTACCCTGCTCGCCGAAGTTGATTCTCAACCCGGGACGCCGCAACAACAGTCACTGCCCCCTTTTCCCACATCTCTCACCCCCCCCCCCACAACCAACGACTTCAGTATCTACCCCTTCCCATACTCCCCCCCACTACTGTAACAACCTGCCATCCTTCGTCAATAATGATATCATCCCTTCCTCTTACTTCACTTCCCGCAGAACCTATCCCCCAGCAACTCCTTACGAACGTCTTGGATTCCCACGCAGCACCGCCACCGCCACAATCTCCACACGCCGACGCCGCAGCAACCGCCGAGTCTCTATCATCGCCAACGCAGCTACCACCATCATCCACAGCTATGCCTAGCTGTGTACTTCGCGGCATCGACCCTACAATCTCAGCACGGGAAACACTCCGGGAACTTCATGCAGCTGGCGTCCCCGCCCGCCGTGCGTGCAGGATCCAGAACGCCTGCGGTCCTACATACCTGGTCAGACTACACCTTCCAACTGCCTACGACGTACCCCATTTAATTCAAAACGGAGCAACTATCTACCGCCATCGGTATAAAGTGGAACCCTCTCGTTCACCGCCCCTACCACTTCGCCATTCCCTTCTAAACACGTCTCGTCGCCCCCGGCCAGCCCCTCCAACCCTCCAACAAATCTGTCTGCCCCTTCCCCCTACAAGTTTCTTCTCTACACCTCTTCCGACGTTCGAACTCCTTCGTCTCCTTACTACCTCCCTTTGTAATCTCACCGCTACCCTCCAACTTCTAACCTTTCATCTCCACCCAAGTACACCACTCTAACCTCCACACCTCGCACATAGCCCATCTGTCTTTGTAAATACAGCACTCGATAACCGACACGTCCTTTATTCTCATCTCCTTTACTTATTCATACCGCCTTTTACCCATCTCCCTCTTCTCTCACTTCTTCTCAACCCCGTCATCTCTCCTGGCCAGAGAGAGGGCGTTACCCTCTAGGTAGCCCGCCCCACCCCTTCAGGGTCGGGAATGAAAGCATTGTTAGTTAGTTAGGGGATCAGTAAACAGCCTCGTTTTTTAAAATCCATTGTTAGTATATCTAAAAACCTACCTTGGGATTCTTCGGGAAGATTCCCAATAACATTCACATGTAAGGCCTATGTGCTTTTCCATATTCTAATCAACGTAGTGATTGAACATGATATTACTGCTTTCTAATTACCTTTTCGTGCCTTAACTTATGGAAAAATGAATGGAAAATACAGTATGTCGTATCTTCTATTTGTACATATCCGTTTCCTTTGTGCACATCTGAAACTACCTCTCTAATGTACCTGCACACGTCACAACAGAATACTTGCGTTGAGGAAGTAGGGGAAATGTAATCAGGTCCCGCAAAGGAGCACGTTGTCCATGTCTGTTTTAGGCTCATATCGATGACACAAGTCATTTAGTTTTCAAACATTTGTCTGGTTTGAAAATGAGAAACATCAGAACACAATCTTTAGTGCTCCTGACAGTAGGGTTCGAACCAACCTTCTCCCGAATGCAAGCTCACAGTTACGTGATCTGAACTGCACAGCCTACTCACTTGATTAATACGGAACTATTCTTCACAGTAAATAGGTAGAAGAATCCTGTCCTGCAGGGCTGAGTGGCTCAGGCGGTTGAGGCGCTGGCCTTCTGACCCCAACTTGGCAGGTTCGATCCTGGCTCAGTCCGGTGGTATTTGAAGGTGCTCAAATACGTCAGCCTCGTGTCGGTAGCTTTACTGGCTCGTAAAAGAACTCCTGCGGGACTACATTCCGGGACCTCGGCGTCTCCGAAAACCGTAAAAAGTAGTTAGTATGATGTACAGCCAATAACATTATTATTATGGTACCCTGTCCCCTTAATTTGGCTCATGCAACAAATGCTTATTTATCACAATGTGTTGTTTCCTGAAGTGGTATTGCACACATGAATATATCCGTAGGTGCTTTGAAAAGTTCTCGGAATGTACTAGAATTAAGTATCTTACCTCGGTGGAACTGCTTTTATTTTTCAACATAGTCTCCCTGTAGACTAATGCATTTGGTCCAGCGATGTTCCAATGCCTTGATCCCATCTCGAAAATGAGATTCCTCCAGGCCTGCAAAATACCTCTCCAATTCGGCTGTCAGTTCTTCCCTTGTAGAAAATCTCCGTCCACCGAGGAAAATTTTCAGCTTGGGGAATAGATGAAAGTCTGATGGTGCCAAATCAGGTGAATAAGGTGGATGTGGCGACAATTCGTACCCCAGCTCATGAAGTTTTGCCATGGCAATAAAACTTGTGTGCGGCGGAGCGTTGTCCTGATGAAAGATGACATTTTCCCTCGCCAAACCATGCCTTGTTTTGCGTATATTTTCCTGTAGTTGGTCTAGGAGGTTTGCATAGTATTGTCCCGTAATTGTTTGGCCAGTAGGAAGATAATCTATCAGCAGAATGCCTTTTGCATCCCAGAAAACAGAGGCCATGACCTTTCCGGCCGAACTCACTGCCTTTGCTTTCTTTGGTGGTGGTGGTGAATCAGCATGTTTCCACTGCTTTGACTTGAAAATGAAGGAGCAGAGTCCCCCAGTGTGTTCTGAAAGTCGGCATGAATTTCCTTTGCTTTCATACCTTTCTTTACAAAGTATTTAATCACTGCTCGAATCTCAGTTTATTCCATTGTCACAAATCACTACGCGGGAACAACAACAAAGAGTCGACACTACCACACTCCTGCAGCTAGAGCACTGACGCGCCACGTGTTCACTCACAAAGGATGTTTGATTATTGCGCGGTAATCTCGTTGCTCTAGCACTGACATCTAGCGGTGATTCCGAGAACTTTTCAAACCATCCTTGTACATGTTTCCTTGTTAATTTGTTTTATGTCGCACCGACACAGATAGGTCTTATGGAGACGATGGGATAGGGAAGGCCTAAGAGTGGGAAGGAAGCGCCGTGGCCTTAATTATGGTACAGCCCCGGCATTTGTCTGGTGTGAAAATGGGAAACCACGGAAAACCATCTTCAGGGCTGCTGAAAGTGGGATTCGAACCCACTATCTCCCGGATGCAAGCTCACAGCTGCGCGACTCTAACCACACGACCAACTCGCCCTGTTATACATGTTTCAACTAACACTTCTAGTCATTATTTTAACAATTTATTCATTAAGGAAGCTTTTTGATTAGTGGAAAAATAAACTCTTCTGAGCGCTTGACTTTGAACGATGGAAGCTACGGTGGTTCCAGTTTGTTTGTATCTCTTAACTGTGATTTGGTGGGAGACACCGAAAAGGTAATTAAACCATACCAAGGAATATACATTTCACACACAGCAACTGAAGCAAACGTATATCCAATGTATATTCTTCTGTGGGGCATTGACTCGTTGGCTGAATGTTCAGCGTACTCGCCTTCAGTTCAGAGGGCCCCGGGCTCGATTCCCGGTCGGGTCGGGGATTTTAATCGCTTCTGATTAATTCTTCTGGCTCGGGGACTGGGTGTTTGTGTCCGTCCCAACACTCTCCTCTTCATATTTACACAACACACTACACTTCCTACCACCACAGAAACACGCAATAGTGAATACATCACTCCATATATAGGGTTAGCGTCAGGGCCAAATCCACATGTGCGACGCAGTTCGCACCCGCTACCCCATAGGTGTGGGAAAAGCGGTAGGAAAAGAGGAAGATTCTTCTGTGGGGCATTCAAATCTTTATACTCAGTGTCTTTTGAAAAGGCCACCAGGACTCAGAAGTTTCAAGTGTTGTTCCCACGATCATACAACACATTTTTGTTTTATTGCTAATTATTTGCCCGATTAAGAAAGTTAAGTAACTCAGTTGAGGTTGTCTTCGCCGGGCTGAGCCCATGTTGGGGGATTCAATCCCAGCTCTCCACGATGGTATTTGACGATACTCAAATACGCCAGCCTAGTGTCGGTGTATTCACTGGCTGGTAAGAAAACTTAACAAACCGAATTCCGTTACAGCCCCTATGGGTCTTGACCTACCGGGCGCCGCCTGCTCAGCCTGAAGGCCTGCACATTACCATATGACGCGTTCGTCAGTTGTTCTCACGTATGCTGAGTGGACCTCAAACTAGACATGTCCGATGGATTTAATGAAAGGATATTTTGTCAATATTTTCAATATTTTCCTTGTAATGGAACTTCTACTTGTACCTCGTGTCTGAGATAACGTGTCATCGGGATATTAAGTCTGAATTCTATGTATGCATTTAATGAGAATATGTGCATTGTGGCATGTGATAATTAATTGGAGTAATTAATCATCGAGACACATTTAAGTGGATATTATGTATTTGTAGGACGATAGTAGGTCCTGATATTTCGTGGCTACACATATTTGCGATTAGGATGCGACAAGTTAGAGTCGTCATTGTGGTACACTGTACGTGTAAAGTATATGGAATAATTGCGCATGATATGAATCTTCGTGAAAACTGAGTTTTTCACATGTTAATGTCGTAATGTTATTAAGCCTGATGTTGATTAGGTTGTAATGTGAATATGGATTATTCGAGATGAATGCAGTGTAGTCAAATATTAGTGTCTTCAGATGAAGAAAATGAAAGTCCATGTTAATCGATGTACTTCTTAATTCGTGAAAATATCCCAATTTTGCTCAAGTAATTTAATAATTTCAAGTTGAAGGTACAGGTGAATGTTCGCGAAGGCCTTAGGTCTGAAGAACAGATCTTCGAGGAAATATCTCAAGAATATTTGATTCGTGACTATGCAAGTTCATTCGTTAATGCAATTTTTCGCTCTCATGAGGTAACTCGATCTTGTTGGAACGTAATAAATCTGTTAACAGGAGAGTGATATAGTTGATCGACACTCGTCGACATGTAAATATTGTAGATATTTTCTTCTTGGTAATCACAGTCTTCTTGATAATTTCCGTAGTTAGTTGTAGATGTAGTAATTTGCTAGTAGTTAGAGAATTATTTTCTATGTGTTTTGTTCTGATAATGTTTGACACTTTGATATTATCGATGGATAGTGGATGGGATTTCCACATGGATGATATTCTCTCTATTTATGTATGTTCGTAAGCTCAGAAGGCGTTTTATTTTGTACAATTATTGATCAGATGCTTAAAGTTCAGTATTAATTCTCACGAAAAGAGATGTGAGACAACGTGAACAGATATATCCGACGTCTCGGATTAACTTAGAGAAAACCAAGGCAAATTCAACTTTTCATTTTATAACTACAAAATTGTTAATATAACGAATGTAAATTTTATTTTGCTATAACTGTTAACTTATTGAATCTTGGATATTTCTTTATTATACTCGTTCTTACAATTACTGCATTTTTTCCAGATTGTCGATGAAGGCTTGGCCCAGACCTCATTTTTCTGCATAACAATTCTTGATTCAACTTCAAATAAATAATTTAATGACTTTAAAGACGATAAAGAAAATTAACAATGTAAAATACTCTGTTAGAATATTAGGGAAAACAACTGCCGTGTACCATCCCATTTGTTTGCATTTAGGTTTGTTACATCAAGAGCCATATTAAATTACATAAAGTAGTGATCATAGTCATAATCACAGACTTCAGGATGGCTAATATTTCAATTAATTCAATAAAAGTGTCATATTTGTTCTATACCTTGAACATGCTTATTCGATGAACCCTATGTTAATCCTGCCACATTCATTTATTTTTATAAGCCTACAGCCATCGAACTGAGCACCCCTGGGGTGTCTCGTGTTCGCTGACTGACTACGTCGGGGACAGTACTGTACACTTTTCACAAGTTAATGTTTATTAAAGTTCATGTTATAGCTTACCTCAGCACCTATAAATGCTCTGCACGCTTAATATACTAATTGCCGTTCATGAAAAATTCTCAGATTTTAAAATCAAATTTGCGAATTAATATTTGTAATTACGTGAAATGCGTACTATAAATTTTACAGTTAATTGATTATCTACCATACCTTTTTCTCCTGAAATAATTTAAAGGCTTCGATATTAACAAAATATAGTAGAATCTCTAAGATATTCTTCCGGATTTTTTCTTAATCGTTACTTTGCGTATAGTTACCTTTCTCTGAGGCCATTCTTTAGTTAAGACCACAGTCGCTTCCTTCCCAGTCCCAGCCTTTTTCTCCTCCATCCTTGCCAATAAACCTTTCTGTTTCTGAGCGACTTTTTAATTAAACGACTAGGAAGAAATACGTTCAAAATGTATGTTGAGGTTCTCAGAATTTGATGAAGGCTTTCAAAACTGTAGTGAAATTCAGTCTAAAGGATTAATAGACTATGAATTCTTCAACAAGTGCAAAGTACAATATTTCTCTAGCCATAAGTTATATGAGCTGATTCTATCTTCCCTTTACTGAATGATCTTGGAAGGAAGTTCTGTGTGTTAATGCGGCGGAGACTGGTTGAGATAACTGAGATGTTAGAGTGGAGAAAGTGGGGAGGGAGAACGTTAGTGAAATGTGAAATGGAGCATACATCTCAAGGGAAGAGTACACACTATCACTCAGAAGGATTCAACTGCCGATCTCTCACTGAACGTAAAGGAACAGGGATGAGCGACTGTGCGGCGATCTTCTTTTTTAAAGTACAAAAAAATTCTGGGAAGAATGACTTTAGATTGGTCTTGTCAGTAGAAAAATATACTTATGAACTTCTTACTATTATAGAAAGAGAAAGGTGAATTGAATGGAATTTATTGGCTATTAATACACCAAATAAGCTGAAACTTCCCTTTATGTAGTATCTAGAAGGTTGGATACAGATATAAACATCATCATCATCATCATCTGTTTACCCTCCAGGTTCGGCTTTTCCCTCGGACTTAGCGAGGGATCCCACCTCTACCGCCTCAAGGGCAGTGTCCTGGAGCTTCAGACTCTTGGTCGGGGATACAACTGGGGAGTATGACCAGTACCTCGCCCAGGCGGCCTCACCTGCAATGCTGAACAGGGGCCTTGTGGAGGGATGGGAAGATTGGAAGGGATAGGCAAGGAAGAGGGAAGGAAGCGGCCGTGGCCTTAAGTTAGGTACCATCCCGGCATTCGCCTGGAGGAGAAGTGGGAAACCACGGAAAACCACTTCCAGGATGGCTGAGGTGGGAATCGAACCCACCTCTACTCAGTTGACCTCCCGAGGCTGAGTGGACCCCGTTCCAGCCCTCGTACCACTTTTCAAATTTCGTGGCAGAGCCGGGAATCGAACCCGGACCTCCGGGGGTGGCAGCTAATCACACTAACCACTACACCACAGAGGCGGACTATAAACATATCGTAATAATTTAAAATAATACAATCTAAATTAAGTATTGAAGACTTGAAATAGGCTTTTATTGGTGTTGCACTTCAACCAACTTTGTTTTATCAATAAAATGGAAATGCTGCACATCCATGAAAATGCAATCTTATAAGAATAAGAAAGAAACAAAGGTAAGAGGACTTTCGCGAGCAAGTGGCTGCGTGGTTTGGTTCACATAGCTATCAGCTTGCATTCGGGAGATTGTGCGTTCGAACCCCACTGCCGGCAGCTCTCAAGATGGTTTTATGTGATTTTCCATTTTTACATAAGGCAACTGCCGGGGCTGTACCTAAATTAAGGCCTTTGAGTCTTACTTCCCAGTCATAGACCTTTCCTATCCCATCGTCGCCGTAAGACCTATCTGAGTCAGTGCGACGTAAAGCAAATTGGAAAAAAATTAACAAGAGGGCCCTCATTATTATTTTGGATCAGCCGCTCTTGCGGAGATTGACTCGTGTAACTACCTAGAAGTTTACATAAAAGGTAAGGTAAGGGTCTGTTCTGCCCGAAGGCAGGTCCGAACCTCCGCAGAGGTGTTCCTGAGCCGGAGTTTACGTGCGGTAGGGTGGCCAGTTCCTTTCCGCTCCTCCATTCCCTTACCCCCCACCAACAGAGCGTGGCAACCCATCCAACTCCTGACCACGCCCAATGTTGCTTAACTTCGGAGATCTCACGGGATCCGGTGTTTCAACACGGCTACGGCCATTGGCTTTTACATAAAAGAAGGATAAAAAATGGGACATCGGAAGTGTAATTTCTAAAGCGTTTCCAGGCTCGTGAGACCAGACATGGAATATGGAGCAGCTGCATGTGGCCCGTGCCAAACAGGCCTTATTAATGAACTAGAGATGATACAGATGAACCTAGAAGTAGTGTTATAGGAAACCTGAGTGGGAGACTCTGAGGGCTAATGTGCCATGTACAATGCCTGTACGAATAAGTAAGCTTGGGGAGAACTGAGCATTTGACTGGAAAAGGCCGGTTTCATAACAAAGACTGATAGTTCAAGTAAAGTTAAAGGTTGGCTGCATAAAACGAACTATGGTAATAATAGTTCTTATATTGTGGAATGTATAATTAGAATACATCACCTGCAGCACTTGTAGAGCCTTTTATTTTCAAAAACGTAAGATGCTTCAGGAACAGACTCCAATATCCTGTCAGTTTAATATGCGTTTATATGTGATGGTGTCGTGAATGCTAAGATACTTGTAAGTAACTGTACCATTCAGTGAACTATACATCGAAGTCTTATGTATAGGGCATTTTATGTTGTATAAGCATTTATATGTGATTGCGTTACAGTTACCCATATATTATAGCCTACTAATCTTAATGCATTATACTTTTTTATTTATCAGTGAACTTTCGTATGTAATAATAATAATAACACCGAGCGAGTTGGCTGTGCGGGATAGTGGGCTCGAGTCCCACTGTCGGCAGCCCTGAAGATGGTTTTCCGTGGTTTCCCATTTTCACACCAGGAAAATGCTAAGGCTGTGCCTTAATTAAGGCCACGTCCACTTCCTACCTAGTCCTAGGCCTTTCCTGTCCCCTCGTCGCCACAAGACTTATCTGTGTCTGTGCGACATAAAGCAAATAGCAAGTAATAATAATAATAATAATAATAATAATAATAATAATAATAATAATAATAATAATAATAATAATAATAATAATAATAATAATAATAATAACTTTGTTGGTTGTACGTTCTACTATCTACTTCCTGTATTCGGAAATATCGGGATGCTATATACCTCAAAAAGAGTTTGGAGTATTGTGTGATTAGGCACATTATGTGTCAGGGCGCTTTAAAAGTCAGGTTGTGAGTTTCACAAATAGGAAAAGTCTTCTCAGTTTTAATTAATTCGTTGATGGGCTAAAAGTTCCTTATGGGTATCACTGTAAGTACCTAGGTGTTAATATAAGGAAAGATCTTGATTGAGGTAATCACATAAATGGGATTGTAAATAAAGGGTTCAGATCTCTGCACGTTGTTATGAGGGCGTTTATGGGTTTTAGTAAGAATGTAAAGGAGAGGGCATGTACGTATCTGGTACTACCACAACTAGAGTATGGTTCCAGTGTATGGGATCCCCGCCAGGATTACTTGATTCAAGAATTGGAAAAAATCCTAAGAAAAGCTGTTTGATTCGTTCTGGGTGATTTACGACAAAATAGTAGCGTTACTAAAATATTGCAAAGTTTGGGTTGGGAAGACTTGGGAGAAAGAAGAGGAGCTGCTCGACTAAGTGGTATGTTCCGAGCTGTCAGTGGAGAGGTGGCGTTGAATGAGATTAGTAGACGAATACGTTTGAGTGGTGTCTTTAAAAGTAGGAGGTAAGGTAAGGGTGTGTTCTGCCCGAATGCAGGTCCGAACCTCCGCAGAGGTGTACCTGAGCCGGAGTTTACGTACGGTAGGGTGGCCAGTTCATTTCCGGTCCTCCATTCCCTTATCCCCCACCAACAGCGCGTAGCAACCCATCCACTTCTCGACCATCTAATGTTGCTTAACTTCGGAGATCTCACGGGATCCGGTGTTTCATCACGGCTACAGCCGTTGGCTAAAAGTAGGAAAGATCACAATATGAAGATAAAGTTGGAATTCAGGAGGACAAATTGTGGCAATTATTCGTATATAGGAAGGGGAGTTAGGGATTGGAATAACTTACAAAGGAGGATGTGCAATAAATTTCCAATTTCTTTGAAATCATTTAAGAAAAGACTGGAAAACAACAGATAGGGAATCTGCCACCTGGGCGACTGCCCTAAATGTAGATCAGTGGTGACTGATTGATTGATTGATTGATTGATTGATTGATTGATTGATTGATTGATTGATTGATTGATTGATTGATTGATTGATAATTACTGTATGTTGTGGAAGAGAGCACTGTATAGGTCCTACACACAAGTAATACAATTGCTTGTTTTCAGTACATCAAATATCGCTGCCTACGCTCTGTGTTGGGCCGGGTGTAAGCTATGACACTTCTGGTAAATTCTGGTAGTATTTTATAGAGTACAATATGAGCTTTAGCTAGCGTTTACGTTACATGTGCAATGCGCGTTTCCCAGTTTGATCAAGCCAGAATTTTGGCATTGATTCAGAGTTGATTTACACAATCATCACTTATCGTAGAAATTACCCGACGTGCTGTGTTAAAATCGTACCGTGAAACCAATGATGTGACTGACAGACCGAGGGAAACTCGACCGAAGGGTGACAACGCCACTTCAAAATCGATATATTCGCGTAACAGCGCAGAGGAGAACAACTTCGACCGTTCAACAATTACGAGACGACTTTTTGGGAGCAACCGGGGTCCGTGTATTTGCACTATCACTTAGGCCAGATACACGACGGCAAAGGGTGTGGAGACAAAAGTGCCAGCATGTTCAAGTGGTGATTTCATTTGAAGGTGGTGGTGTAATGTTTCGCTCTGGGATTATGCACCCCTGTCGTACACGTTTGATACAAATCCGAGGGACGTTAGCTGCCCAGCGGTATACCAATCAAGTTCCTCGACCATGTGTACAACAGACAGACAGACAGACAGACAGACAGACAGACAGACAGACAGACAGACAGACAGACAGACAGACAGACAGACAGACAGACAGACAGACAGACAGACAGACATCTTCATTATAGACATCAGTGTGCAGTCTGCAAGCCTCTGTTAATCAACTGTGTGTCTCCGCAATCTTTCATTTGCAACTAGTTCTGTGGCCTCGTTTTATTCCATACCTCTTATCATTAAGAACTGAGTCCACCAATCGGCACCTTGGTCTCCCTCTACTTCTCTTACCCTCCATGACTGAGTCCATTATATTCCTACATAATCTATCCTCCTCCTTTCACCTCACATGACCCCACCACTGAAGCAATTTTATTGTACAGCTTTATCGATCCAGTTTAATCCTAACTTAGCATTTATAGCTTCATTTCGAATATCCTCTTACCATTGTTCCTCACCTGTTTATACCACCATTCGTTCTCGCTACTTCCATATGTGTTACTACCAACTTTTGAGAAAGATCCCCTCGGTCCAACCGTAATAATCTGTACTAAATAGACGTCGAAGCGTAATGGTGTATTGAACTCGAGTGACTTAGGCCCAAAGTCAATCATGATTTGATCGATAAAATAATATATGGTACATTTATTGAAATACAGAAGTGTAGTTGAAAACATTTCATATATGTAATGTCGAAATAGGAGCGAAGGAAGGACGACAGACTGGAGCCTGACGGATTAGCTCGACACACCAACATTTAGCTACTTCACAGCAGGGGATCTCATTAGTTGGCGAACAAGGAAATACAAGTCTACAAATAAGTCTTGGTCAGAAAGAGAAAGGGGTAGGTGATACAAAAGAAGCTCGCTACGTGAGTAATGCACTGGGATATTTTTGGCAGGACGGAAATTCCGTGACGTCATGGAAAGCTACAGCGGCTGCGAGTACATTCGCTAGCCTAGGTTCGGGCAGGTGGAGATTTAAATCACGTGACCGCTTGCCGGCCAATCGTAAAAATTTGATGTAAGACTCAGGGATACCATCTTAAGGAATGATGGATGAGATATTCTCGTAACTTCAAAAGTAATTAGTAATACATTATTGTGAGTACACGGATCGATGTAATGAATTTATTAGATGTCACGCATGGAAAAATAATCAATAATTATTGGCAAATTAAATAAATTGAAGGCTGGATTTCTTGGAAACCGGACAGCTTGAATGTCATTGGCTGGACGAAGACCACGTTGTAAGGGACGCTTCCGAAGGCGCGAAATGTGAGGAGCTAAATCCACCCGTATCTCCTAAATCTGTGATCACCAGGAGTTCATATTTAATCCAGAAAATATGCTAGCGGAGTGGATTAATTTGATGTAAATTTTAACGTCCAATTCGGAGTGCAAGTACCGATATTAAAAATCCACCCCCTCCCTCAGGGGTATGACGTCAATGAATCCGCGGGAGAAAGCTTCATCCATATATACGGGACAAGGGGTCCTCGCCAGCACACTTGAACTGAATCTCTGGAGCTGAACTGTCGGTCGCAGCTAACTTCGAATTTTACGGGCATACAGTAATTCAACATTTAATGGCGCGAGCATCCGCCAGTGTTTGTAAAATGTGATCGCGCTCAAGCAACATGAACTGGAAATAGTTAACGTAGGACAGTGTTTGTCAGTTATAAATATCAGTGAAGTAAATTAATTGCACTGCAAGAGAGTAATATAAATTGTACCACAATAAGTACGTAAATAACCTACTGTGTGACGAACAGTACTTTAAGGGAATAGTAGCCTGTACTTTGCAATATCGAACCGCTATCATGAACACTTCAAGAGTGCCGTATGAAACGGGCGTATCGCGTCGGACGACATAAATCGCGACGGGCGTAAAAGTTGACACCTCGTCGTACGTGTCCAGGTCCATTGTGCGGTAATTGGACGAAGATTAAAATAGTGTAAATATTAAATTTTTGGGTCTAGGATATTAATTTGTTGTATAAAAGTTAAAGTGTTCAGTGTTAACGTTGTCAATGGTGAAGTTTTGTGATAATTAAGGTATTAGTGTAAAATGGTAATGTGCCAGGAAATCTTTTGTGGAACTACGCCATCAAGAATGGAGGAGTAAAATGCAGAGAGGGGCCGAAAGGAGCCTCTCATCTGCAAAGCTGTAATGGAATACCGAGAAACTAAGATGAGTACATAATGTATATAATATTTGGGAAATGTTAGCGTGATTGGGAAAAATGGGAATAATTTGATTATACTTGGTTACCTTCTGTAACAAGATGAGTCGCTTAACGACCCCATCCTAAATTTGTAGCACGGACAGTAGTAAATATAACAATGTAAATAATCGGGTCTTTTATGTATTCAGTTTGTTGGAGATGTAAATTTGTATATATAGTGTAGTACCTTAAGTCATGCATGCATTCATATTTCTTTGGATTCAAGAATAATTTTCTTTCATTTGATTTTGGTTATTATAGTTAAATAAGACCCGATATATGTTTTTCTGTTTTGTCATTTTAACGAGCTATGTAATGACACTGAAGGAAAATCCAGCTTCGCCATACCAGTTGTGTTTTGTTGTGATTAGTATGTTCATATTTTCAAAGTGAAGTTGTTCAAATTTGTGAGAAGCGATAATAATAATAATTTTCCAAGTAAATCATATCTGGATTGATTAGTGCCAGAATAAATCGAATTTGTAAAAGGGGTTATGCGTTAAACATATTAAGAGTGGACTACCGTGTAACAGGCGAAAATTAATTTTTTTAAATTGATAATAATAATAATAATAATAATAATAATAATGTAATGACGATATTAATCAAACATGGCAATGCCAGGAACCGTTTAATAATAATAATAATAATAATAATAATAATAATAATAATAATAATAATAATAATAATTTCGAGGATGATAATTTAATGAATATTCTGGCGATAGTGGATTAAATTAATTGGTGACAACATCCCTCTACTCGTATGTTTGAATAAAATGAGTGATAAATATTATAATCATTTTGTTGCCTCGTTATCGTACGGTTTCCGTACGGGACGATGTTACAGTAATACTTGGTGTGTTTGTTTACTTCGCCCGCGATGCGAGGGGGGTCATTGCCACGGTATTTCCAACCGCTTCTCGTTATCTCATCTGTGGCAGTAGTCTACTGAGGCTACTTTGTAACATTTCAGATCATATGTAAATAAAATATAAATGCTAATTCAGTGGTATGGCATCAGCTGGACATCGTAAGATAGGAACTGTCCGTGTAATCCATTTTTCGTAATTCACGAGAAACATTACCCAGTCCGAGTACCGGTCTCGGAAAAATGTATATAGCCGGAGTACATCATCTTAGTTAAATCGAGAAGCCGACCGTAACATGGGTAATGCTCGGGCTCCCGATAGAAGGAAGCTATATCCTTGAACAACGGTTCGATTCAAATGGAATCGATCCGTAAATTATACCTCAAAATGTCATTTTATTTCAGAAGCAACCCAGCACGATATTGATACCACTTGCGGTATAGCAAGTGATTTGTTTATGTAACATGTGTGGAAAATTTAAATATCGTTGCCAAATGTATCAAAGTTTCGTACGTCGGATGGCGTAATAAACTGCTCTTTCTGGCAATTATTTCAAAGGAAACCATTCTCATAATCTTTTTATTGTAGTTAGTTGATGCCCTTTTAAAGTTAACAGTCACTTCCTAGTCCTATCATGGAGTCCTTAAATTCAAGTCTACAATCGAGCCTTCCTCAATTTTAATTTTAAATTGCTCCGTTCATTCCCGTGTTCATTTATGACGCTATAGTTATATTTGATGACTTAAATAATGAACCGATACCCCTGAGATAAATGCTAGTCTGGGACTCGGGAGGTGGACGGGTGCAGTATAAAGGTGACGTTCATAGAAACCAGAACAGCTTGAAATACTAGAGACAGGAAGTTCATATTCACAGGACATGTTCAATAGTATGTTCTGAAGGAATGATTAGTATTTTAACCATGTTGGCCCTCAGGTTCAAGGTCCATCAAAAGAGTGAGTTTGAAGAAAGAGGGCGCATTATTGGTATGAGAGAATGTGATACATCCATCCGGGGAATGGCTGCTCGTCTGGGACGAAGTGTGTCGGCAGTGCAACGGGTATATACAGAATTCTTCACAGAAGGCTGTAGAACACGATGAAATGGGTCCGGTCGCACCACTTAGACTAACCCCTCGAGAAGTTCGACACCTCATCCGAATGGCATTGCAGGACAGACCTGCGTCCTCCTCGGCTCTGGTGCAACAGTGGAACAGTGTAACCCATCGTACACTATCAGGAGTGACAGTCCGTCGCCGTTTATTACAGTCTCGGTTATCGGCGCGTCGTCCACCTATCCGCCTACCTTTGACTAATGTGCATACATATGCTAGACTGCAATGTTGTATACAACGACGTCACTGGGGACAGGAATGGCAGCAGATGGTGTTTCCGGACGAATCCAGGTTCTGATCGTTTGAAAATGATGGCCGCATTTTGGTTCGCCGGAGACAGGGGGAGAAGCATCACATTGTTTGCATTCGCACAAGACATACAGAGCCAATTCAAGGCCTTATGATGTGGGGTGCCAATGGGTACAACCACAAATCAGAGTTGGTGCGTGTCCAGGGCACTGCGACCAGTTTGACCTACGTGAATGACATCCTGCGACCGGTAGCCATACCCTTTCTGCACGACACCCCAGACGCCATATTTCAGCAGGAAAGTGCGTGACCACATGTTGCTGCACGAACACGTGCCTTCTTGTTGTCACAGGATGTCAGACTGTTGTCCTGGCCCGCCCGATCAACGGATTTGTCGCCAGTCGAAAATGTGTGGAATATGGTGAAACGACAGATGCGGCGCTGTGACCCAATGCCAACTACCAAAGATGAACTGTGGAACCAGGTGAATGCAGCAGTGATGGCAATACCTCAGAACGCCAATCGCGCCTTATACGCGTCGATGCCATCACGCATGGAACAAATTATCAGTGCCCTTGGAGGACCCAGTTCCTACTAGGCAACAGGAAACATGCTGAACGTAGGTGACTGAAATGCTAATCGTTTCTGCAGAACATAATAATGAACATTTGATGTGAATATGAACTTCCTATCTCTAGTCTTTCAATGTGTTCTGTTTTTTTATGAACATGAACGTGAACTAAGGATGAAGTTCTACAGTAGACATCCTAGAAACTTTAAAATTGTTACAAGGGAACTTTACTACACCTCCGCGGTATATAGTAAAACGGGACATTCTCAGAAATTCTGAGGGGCGGAGTTGGTAATGGGGGTTTCGAAACTAGGGCTCAGAAGTAAAACGGCGTAAGCATCGAATCGCCTGTAATATTTTCACCCTTTTACAAACCGTTGAACTACAGTTTGCGTGGGATTCAACATTTCCTGCCATTCAAAATTGTATTTATCATCAAACCCCGAGAAAATAATGAGGGAAATTTTCGAGATTTTTAGTAGGTAAGGATACATGGTAGACCAATAAAGAAACCTCCACAAAGTGGTCCTAAAGTTCGCAGTAGGCGAGGAGACCTGCTATAAATACAATACTCACTCAAATATTATTCTGTAGGTGTTTGCTGTCTGAATCAGGGTTTATTAAACTGTTTTTTTAATTGCATAGACCTATGGTGTGGTAGTGGTAGTGGTGGTGGTGGTCTTTCAAATTGCCGCCCATATGTGACCTGGGCGTCTTTGAGGATGGGGGCCTAACTAGGGTGAGCTCTAATGTTGAAGATGGCATACAGACCCAGCTCCCGTGCCTAAGGAATTAATAATTGAAGGTTTAAATCCCCTACCCGGCCAGAAATCAAACCCAGAACCTCTTGGACTAACGGACCGTATGGTAACAAGTTAGCCACAGAGTCAGCCATTAAAATAACATAGGTAAATGATACAATGTACATAAAAACTATGTGCTTAGGAACAAAAGAAAGTACATTGACACTTGAAGTACTGTAAGACACACGTTAAATAAATCGACAAAGAAGAAATCAGGAATGCGCAGTCCGAGCCTCATTCGAGTTGCCGATTGTTCTGTGCGCCGTGTCCCAGCCAGTAGAGTCCGGCTCCTTGGCTAAATGGTTAGAGTGCTAGCCTTTGGTTCAAGGGGCCCCGGGTTCGAATCCCGGCTGGATAGGGGATTTTAACCTTAACTGGTTATTCTTACTGGCCCTGGGACTGGGAGTGTGTGTCGCCCTTAAACAGAAAATACAAGAAAAACAAAGAAAGAATTAGAAAAATAAGAAAACCATATCAGTAAAAATTATAATATATGTATAAAGTGGATGATGCGATTGCTGCCCGACTCATGCAGCTTGCCTAGCGACATCACGATCTCAGCTTGGCTGTGGTAAGGTTCCTTACAGCTTGAGTGAGCAGCAATGGATCAGTTTAGTGCGTTTCTTGGCTTCTGAATTAGGTGTCGAGTAATGGATTTTCGTGTGCCGTAGATTTGTAAATGAAATTTGCACCGAATTTTGAAGAGTCATGAGGCTAAATTGCGGAGAGTGAACCGGAATACGAGGCATGTCCAGAAATTAAGTTCCGTTTCAATTTATCTCCGCTGGAGCGCTGCGATCGCAGTTTTGCACATGCACGGTAGACGCTCTGTATCAAGGAGAAGAAGCGTGTGCCATTTTGAGATCGCTGTCAGCCACGTAAGCTTTGTTGTGCTTGTTTACAATGTCGATGTTGATTGAAAATCCCGCCGCTTCTGAAATCAGACCTGTGATTCGTTTTCTGAATGCTAGGAAAGTGAAACCAATTGAAATTTATCGGCAAATTTGCGACGTTTATGGACAAAATGCGATGAGTGATTCAATGGTGAGAAGGTGGGTCCGACAGTTCAATGAAGGACGTAGTGACGTGCACGATGAAGAACGAAGTGGGCGTCCATCTTTGGTTACAGAAGAACTGGTTCACGCGATTGATGACAAGATCCGGGAAAACCGCAGGTTTACAATTAGTGCTCTCGCTATGGAATTTCCCCAAATCTCACGATCACTAATTCATGAAATTGTTACCGAAAAACTGAAATTTCGTAAACTTTGCTCACGTTGGGTACCAAAGATTCTTACTGAGCCGTTATAATGAAGGCGGCGAAGAATTTCTGACACAGATAGTCACAGGAGATGAAACTTGGGTTTCTTACGACACCCCTGAAAGTAAGCGGCAATCAATAGAATGGAGGCACACTTCATCCCCAGCAACGGTTAAGCCGAAACAAATCTTGACACATCGAAAAATGATGTGCACAGTGTTCTGGGACTGCAAAGGCATCTTATTCATTGATTTCTTACCGCGTGGTCAAACAATGAAAGAAGATGTTTATTGCGAGACACTTAGGAAATTGCGCCGCGCAATACAGATTAAGCGCCGAGGATTGCTGTCAAAAGGTGTTGTTTTCCTTCACGACAACGCACGACCACACACTGCAAATGTGACAAAAAACCTCCTACAGGGATTTGACTGGGACGTGTTTGACCATCCTCCGTACAGCCCTGACCTCGCTCCTAGCGACTTTCATCTGTTCTTACATCTCAAGTCTTTCCTTGGCGCTCAACACTTCAACAGTGACGAAGAGCTGAAAGAAAATGTTTCCAACTGGTTGCAGACACAGGCGGCGAACTTCTATGAAGAAGGTATACAAAAACTTGTGCCCCGCTATGACAAATGCCTGAAAAATTTCGGCAGTTATGTGGAAAAGTAGTTTAAGAGTTGCAGAATTTTGTGCAATAAATAATTTTCTGTATCTTTACACAATTTACTTTTATTACCAAACGGAACTTACTTTCTGGACGTACTTCGTATTATAACACGCTACAACGCTTGTCCACGGGCTGAGGGAGAATACTTTAACTCTTACTAAAATGGGGTAAATTTTATTGTTTTCTATCTGTTTTTCAATGTTTATCCATTCATCGAATCCAATGGTTTTAGTACGGGCGTGACGACAACGGCGCTTTCGTTTCTTGACATACGACATGCAGGAAGGACGGCAACCCTTGCGGGACTGAGCGTATTTTGGCCTTTTAATTTGAAAATAGTCATGGACCTTGTTCGCCGGATTATTGATATTTTATGTAGTAACGTCCATTCCATTTGTACAGTAATATGCATTTGCCACTGGAAATTTTTCTTAATATTCGTGATTTACACGTGCAGTGAACTGCTCGGTTACTGCCAGTTCAGAATAGTTCAGTACGCATGAATATCTATTTCTTTATGGCATGGTACATTGCGGCTACATGCACTTAATATTATTTATTAAAACCTTCGTAATTAAAAGATGTTATAAATATTAGCAAACCTTTAATTTTTCTCAGCGTACTTCATAAAAGCGTGTTCTGTAATTTTGATGTTTAACTGGCCTGAGTAACCGAATTTTGCTTCCTTATAAAACTGTCGTTGTATATAAGATATCAGACCAGTGGAAGTTCTTATACTCTACCACATTTCTGCCGGGCTGAGTAGCTCAGACTGCAGAGCTCTAGTTGATGGGGTCGATCAGGTTTCAGTCCGGTGGTACTTGAAGGTGTTCAATTAGACCAGCCTCTTGTCAGTAGATTTACGTGCACACAAATAAAAAACTTCGTGGGACAAATTTCTGGCGCCTCGGGAACACTGAAAGATGTAAAAGTTGGTAGGTTGACGTAGAAACAATAATCTTCTTCCTCTTACTACTGTTCTGTGACCTAGTGCCATCTTTGCACCAGGAGCATCATTGATGATACATGATACTTCATGTAATAACCTGAGAAGGAAATTATTCCTCCCTCTGGCAACGCTTCAGCCAAGATGTTGATAGGCACTCATGCGGAAAATGTTGGTATTACTAAAGGGGGTTGAATCTCATTGCACCACCTCCCCCCTCCCCTGTGGAATGTGACTCACTGCCACGTGACGTGTAACAAGATACAAGGACACAGCTTCCCTTCCTGTGACGTCATCGATAAATAAGCACTCCAACTGCTAAGCCTATTACGGTAGAATTTAAAGGAGGCACATGCTAAATGTATGAAAAGCAAGTGGTGTTCTCTAATTGAGGAGCCCTTGTTTTCTGTATTTAAATAACTTCATCTCCATACTCTCGTGTATCGAGTTATTTCTTGATTATGTAGTTCCTTTTGAAACCACAATAATATATTGGAAAGTGGTACTGAAAAATAGCACAGTCTGTGGCTTTCATAATTATGGTTCTTTTTTCAGCATCAGATGGACCGAGCGAGTTGGCTGAGCAGTGTGGGTCACGTAGCTGTTAGCTTACATTCGGGAGATTATGAGTTGGAACCCTACCATCGGTAGCTCTGAAATGTTTTTTTGCGTGGTTTCCCATTCTCACACCAGGCAAACGCTGCGGCTGTACCTTATTTAAGGCAACGGCCACTTCCTTCCCATTACAGGACCTTCTGTATCCCATCGTCGCCGAAAACCTATTTGAGTTAACGCGAGTTTTTTTTACAAAAGTGCTCTTTTGCTGCTGGGTATGACAATATTCACAGCGATACAGAAAGGAGAGTGATGAACGAATAATGGACGAGGGCAGAATCGGGTGGATATAATAAATTTTAAAGGGGAACGAATTTGTACAAAATAGGATTGGTGGCATATATTCGATGGTATGAAGATCCGTACTTCGTATGCTTGCACTGTCACTTACTATTCTGAGTGCATTTGCTCTCTAAGTTTTCCAGAGTCACACCAGACATTGCATTGATGTTAACTTCTTACAAGTTTAGCGGCAAGTATTCTAAATCACTGCCCACATAATTACAATCGCACAAACCTGGATCTCACAATAACACAATAACAATTCACTCGAATTCTACCGACAAACCTTCGGAAGTTGTTCAGGGATACCTTCTGAGTATATTGGTATAAGGGACCGTGGTCTCCGGTGGCTCGTTACGGAGTAATTGCATTTCGCTTGGTTTGCTGCCTCGATTAGCTTCATATCTCTATTGCACTGATCAAAATAATAATAATAATAATAATAATAATAATAATAATAATAATAATAATAATAATAATAATTGTTTTACGTCCATCCTAAATGAAAGATCTTGACAGACACCGGGGTGACGGAATATTTTCCCGCTGGAGTTCTTTAACGAGCCGGAAGCCAACGACACGGAGTTGTTACCTTTAAAACGCCCTTTAAATCCCACCGACCTGAGCCTGATTTGAACCCACGAACTTGGGCTCAGAAAGCCAACGACTAACCAACGGAGCTACTTAGGCTGGCTTGCACTGAAAATGAACAGTGGAAATGTCGGCGGTATTCGCTGTGTGTCTTGTTGATAATAATGGTATTTGCTTTACGCCCCACTAATTACTTTTACGGTTTTTGGAGACGCCGAGGTGCCAGAAATGAGTCCCGCCAGTAAATCTACCGACACGAGGCTGACGTATTTGAGCACCTTCAAATAGCACTGAACTGAGCCAGGATCAAACCTGCCGTTGGGGTCAGAAGGCCAGCGCCTAGACCATCTGAGCCACTCAGCCCGGCGGGTCTTGTTTGTAAAAAAAATCCATTCACTCCGGTACTTGCTGTTAACAACAGCAATGCCCCCTTTAAGTCTTCGCTCTCAAGCTTGCATTCAGTACTGCTCCGTTTTTCTTTCTCCGGAAGTGTTTGTTGTACGTTGACAGTGATACACAACAGTATGAAAACGTTTACTGATGAAGAGCTGGCAAATATGCACCTCTTGTATGGTTCACTGAATGCAACGGAAGAACGGCACTACGACGCTATGCTGAGCTGTTTCCGCGCGACGGCAACCACATCACAGTACTTCTGCATCTGTACATATGCGCCTATGGGAAACCGGATAATTCCGTGTTATAATGGAAGATAGTGGCCTTGTGAAGTATTCCAGAATACCCGATCTGGAAGAGAATGTGAGACAATCCTGCCTCTAGTAGTCCGCGAGTTGCACGAGCTTTGAACACAAGGCAAACAACTGAGTTTAGAATCATACATGAACAACGATTGCACCGGTATCATTCACAGAAGGTGCAGTCATTCCAGCCAGCAGACTTCCCATTTCGACAGAGGTTTGTAAATTGATTCCTACAGCAATGTGCAGAAACGCGCAGGTGAAGACATCATCGTAATTCCAAGAACCAAGAAACATCGTAATCGGAGCTAAGATAGTGTGTCAGTTCAAGACCAACTACAATATATCAGACCTTAATGCAGCTATCGATAATAGCAAAAATGGTGGCTCGATCGGTTTGTTCAAATGTAAACATGAGCATGTGCGAAGCATCTGTTTATTTCTTTCTGTTGGTTTGGTTTGATTAGGAAACGTTAGTTTAGAGATGTTTTTATTGAAATTTGGTTTTAAAACTATTTTGATATATTAGGACGTGTCGATCGTATTGCATGCCTGGATGTAATTCATATTACAGCAGATGCACTCACATTCAGATCAAGTGTTCTTAATGCATCGTGACGATTTCGTAGTTACAAGTATTTTATTAGTGCATTAAAACATTCGAGGATCAATTTGTCAATAGAGTGGATGCGTTAGGTTATTAGGTTATGAGTGAGGTTATTAAAAGTGATAAAGCTGTTTATTTTATCTGTGAATGAAGATTATATTCGCCTTGTTAAATTAGAGGAGAAGGTATCAACTGATATACTGTCACTTACAGTACGTTATTACGTTGCCAACGATTTGGGTGTTAAAGTGCTTTATACGAAAATGCACATGCTACCAGAGAACTTCAAATAGATTATCCTATTGATTATCTGAAGTGAAATTGATATAGCAGTTTCGTGGATCATTGTCAGAATCATTGTTATGAGATAATTGAAATTCGCCAAAGGTTATGTTTCTAACAAATTTCTTGAACGAGGTAGGCTATTATACTTAAAAGTATATGGTAACAGAAAGGTCATTCAAATAAATGTATTTCTAAAACAAGTATTGATTTATAGGAAGAATTTACCAAGGGTGCTTCCTACTATATCTACACCAGTTCGATACATTTCCAATTTCTTTGAAATCACTTAAGAAATTACTAAGTAGACAATTGATACGTAATCTGCCACTTGGATGACAGCTCTAAATTCAGATCATCGGTGAGTGATTAATTAATTAATTGACTGAATTGAAACGCGTCAAATATTCCCACAGGGCTGTTACTTTAGAATGCAATCCTGTATTACCTATTTTCTTTACCATAGTAGCTCGTAGATTTTTTTTTTAAAATTATCCACATATTGCTTACCTAAATATAGGCTATTTCTAGTTAGTGTTGGTCTATTACCCAAAGTAAATTTTCTGTTCGTTATTATTGACAGCTTAGCAATTCAGTGCGATAATCCAAAGGTTATGTTTATGTATCACATGCGTGTTTTCATGGAACCGATGCGTCGGCCATGTTGTTTTTGTATTAAGGTCTGATATTATTGTAGATGGTCTTGGTCAGTTCCCACTCGGAAGGTTGGCGCACAGTGAGCCATCTGGTGGCGAGCGAGAGTACCACTTACAATTGACCATTGGTAAATTATTCTTAAGTTCAAACCAGTCCCATGAAACAACACCTCCTAGGAGGTGTTGCATGAAACCCTAATGGAGCTTTTGTTACCAATCTGTAGCCAGCTTCAGGTGGTTCATGTCATTCTTGTTAGATCGCGATGGAGGTCGTTCACAGCGCTCAGATAGTTGTAGACAGATTCTATAGATGGCAAGGAAGTAGGCATGAAATGAGAGAATTTAATAATGAGAGGCTGTTTGACTCGATGTTAAGTATTTCAAAATCTAACCTCAATTAGCGGGCCATTCTGACGAAGAAGTAGTCATATAACGTCAATTATTGTGGAGATAATGCTGTTAGATTGCATTGTATTCGACTTTACCCATTCTTAAGTAGTTGTTATAGTACTCATTATTCATAATGATATTCTTAGTACTCATTATTCATAATTATATTCTTAGTACTCATTATTCATAATTATACTCTTAGTACTCATTATTCATAATTATATTCTGCACTTTACGTACGATTTATATTATATAGATGATATGATTTTTTTTAAAGTGTGGTTACTTTTGTTAATGGTATTACTGTTACTATTGTCCATATTATCATATTATTGTCATCAGTAGTTATTATTAAGTGTTCTAGGTTAAGACTGGTTAAGTGTAAGAAAGGGAGTACATCCCTAACTTTGCCAGGATAAATAAAACATATTACTTACTTACTACGATGAACTTTGTTCGAACTCGCTTGTATCGACTTTGAGCGATAGTTCGCATGATGCTATTTGTTTTGTTTGAATTCCACATGTCTATGTGCCTGCGCAATTTCAATTTATAAACGCTGTGCCCATTTTTGTTCCTTGGGCTTGTTTTTAGAAATATCAATTCACCCGTACCCCTGAAATCCTGTATTTCCTATCTGAGCACACCTCAGGGACTGAAAGCTGAATGATTATATCAATGTGTTTCTATAATATATTTCCTGTCTCAGTGCATTCCATTTTAATATTTTTATTTTCATGTATTACTTGAAGCATCCATGGTTCAGGCCGCAGCGCGTCGGCCTCTCACCGCTGAGTTCCGTGGTTCATATCCCGGTCACTCCATGTGAGATTTGTGCTAGACAAAGCGGAGACGGGACAGGTTTTTTCCGAGTACTACGGTTTTCCCTGCCATCATTCATTCTAGGAACACTCTCAAATATCATTTCATTTCATATCTCAGTCATTAATCAATGCCCCAGAGAAGTGCGACAGGCTTCGGCAGCCGGCACAAGTCCTGTCCTCACCGCTAGATGGGGCTTCATTCATTCCATCCCTGACCCTGTCGAATGACTGGAAACAGGCTGTGGATTTTCATTTCAATGTGTTACTTGTATAATGATGTGATGCCCATTATCCTTCGTATGCTGTGTTCTGCTGTCTTGATTTTAAAGGGATTTATTATTTCTCATAATATCAGCTTTGTTTTAATGTGGCAATCGTTCATTTCAATGTAAAGCTACTTTGTGGTATGAGGTTATGCTCTCAGTAAAATAGTATGCCATGAGAGCGCCTCTACTGGCACCATATTGTATGAACCTGCGTGTAATTGTAATGGCGGTAGTATGGAATGTTGTGTGTGAGAAAAGGAATATTAAGGACGTCACAAGCACCCACTTCCCAGGTCAGGGATATTAATGAATTAAAAACTCTAATCCGGCCGGTAATCGAACCCGGGGCCACCGGGTGACAGGCGGACTCATTGGCCCCTACACCGCGGGGCCGGACAACGCGACGTTTACTGCTCGCAAAAGAGTACCTGATAGAAAAATTATCCTCAGAAGTAATTTTCTGAATCACCGGGCGAGTTGGCCGTGTGGTTAGCGGCGCGCAGCTGTGAGCTTGCATCCGGGAGGTAGTTTGATCTCCATTGTCGGCAGCCCTGAAGATAGTTTTGCATTGTTTCCCATTTTCACATCAAGCAAATGCTGGGGCTGTACCTTAATTAATGCCACGGCCTATTCCTTCCCACTCCTAGGCCTCTCCTATCCCATTGTTGCCATAAGACCTATATGTGTCGATGCGACGTAAAGCAAATTGAAAGAAGAAGGATGTACTGTATACCAGCCAATACCGTGGTGAAGAGTTATTGTGTGTTTACCTGTGAGTTCGATTTCAGTTGGTTCAAGGATATTAATTCTGGACTGGACATACTTTTTGACTGTACATAATACATTAGCTGCATATACCAGTCATAGAGTAAGGACCGAGACACGGCTGCTTAACGTTGTACTACTGGATAATACACTAAAATTGGTCGGGCTGGAAGGCTCAATCCTTGCTCAGTCCGTTGAAGGTGCTCGAATACGTTAGCCTCGTGTCGGTAGATTTACATGCACGTAAAGGAACTCCCGAAGGACTAAATTCCGGCATCTGAGTGTCTCCGAAAACTTAAAAAATAAGTTAGTGGAACGTAAATCCAATAATATTAAATTAAATCTAGTTTACTCAAATGACCCCAGCACTTTCTGCTAGTCGAAGATTGCTTTTTACGGTTCTCTACCCTATGGTGCGCAAATAAAAAGTGCAGATCTGCTGCTGACGTGGGAGCAGGCGACACAGAGCTGTCCATGGAAGAAGCAGCTCGAGTGCACGTCAACGCCTTAAACCTGAAGTGTCTGCCTTTGCGAACCAGACTTTCAGAGGAAACTGCAAGCGTTTAAACTGAAGAGTGAGAATACAGCTGGGCTGATCACTGGTGAACAGTCGGGAAGAGAAGAACAGGGGTGCAACGTCAGGAGAGACAGGTTAGACAGCGTGTACCCTTAACATTTTGTGAACGAAATATTGTCTAGTTAATTCAATCATTTTTTTAGAAAATGAATTATTTCCACATACATGACATTATTGTATTCTCCGCTTTACTTATTTTCTTCTCACTTCGGCAATGCTGAGGGTCGCCTCAGTTACACGAAACACGTAGGCGAAAGTAGACGCTGTCCATTCTGTGTATGTTCCCTTTGATTTCCAAAACTTTCAGATAGAGCAGCACTAACGCTATCTGTAGGTGCTGACTGTGGAACTATTACTTTCCTACAGCGAGATTTCTCCGCCCAGTAGACTGACTTACCAGCGTCTCTTTTTGCTCTCAATGGCTGGTATTTGGATCTCAATTATAAAAGTCCTCTTGTTTGCTACCATCTCAGATATGCTTTTAATGTAATTAATTTGAATTTACTTTATTATAAGAGACGTCTAAAAATAAAATAATAATATTCAAATACGAAGTATAGCAAAATTGCACTTAATAAATGAATGATAGTATCAAAACCCTTCAAGTACATGCTTTTTATTGCCGCCAATATTAGTTATGGTGTTATAACTTCAACAACTATTGGTTTACATACTTAATAATGAACTCGAGAGTATGCATACGGAAACAACAAAACTGCTTAACTTGATGCTGTGTATTCCGTTAAGGTCAGTTGCTAGTGAACGCGCTAGGAATGCCTTCAAACGAATTAAAACCTACCTATTTAAGGAATTCATGACCGACCAGAGACTGTCTAACTTGGAAACTCTACCTATAGGGAAGGAACTGATGTGGCATCTTAGCAAGACGCCTGACTTCAAGACGAGAGTAATATATATATTAGCTGAAATGAAGGACAGGTGGATTGAACTCATTTACAAGAATATTGTTTAAGGTGACTTGTACGAAAATCTATTTATTTCTTATTTCTCTTATTAAATCAACATAATGAAATATATGTCCTATTGCTATTTTTTATTTTAAAAGTATGTTTTTTGACAACTCCCGCTGCCTATTTAGACTATATTTAAAAAGTAGCTGATGTACCCGTGCTTCGCTACGGAATTCTACATTGTATACAGAATTCTAGGCTGGTAGTGTACACGTTGTGAGCAAGATTGTATTAAATTGCATAGCTCTTAACGTTACCCTAGAAACGCGACGGGGAAGTCACCAAACGTCTTTTCTCATATGAAGACTGTGTTAGGGAATTTTCATTGTAATTATAGGCCCGCTTGCCTACCATCAGTCACCACCAGGTTGGGGAGTTTTCATTATAATGACAGACACTCACTCTCCACCAGCCATTTTACATCCTCAGAAAGACTGTCTTAGTGGTTTTTCCAACTGAAATGAACATAGGTCATTGCAATGACGTCAGTAGGAATGGCGCGATTAAAAGCAATACTTTCATATGAAATACTCCATCAAATGAAAGACCACACACTTTTAACGAACAGTACTATGCTGGAATTCCAGAGCTGGAATGACCAAGTCGCAGACAGTTCTGATCCGTGAACACTCTTCGTCTTTTTTCTGCGGTGCGGGGTGGAGTGGGGGGGGGGGGCGAATAGTGGAGAGTTCCAGGGCAAAAACTATGCCTTTTTACTAATCTGTTTCCGAGGAGTACCCGATGAGTCGGAAAATCGCAATTCACTACAATGGCAACGGATAAACCTATCTCATTTGGAGGCAATTTTTTCCTACAAGCCAGGGGAGAAGCCCCCTCTTCACTGCTAATTTGGAATTAAATGAATAGAATTTAATAAAAGTGAAGAGGAAGAAGCTTTTCTTGGAAACGGCTCTTTTCAGGGTTGACTTTTGAGTTATTTAGTGAATTGTGGTGCTATAATTTGAAATAGGCTTAAATAGTAATTCTAGACCAGGTCATACTACTACTACGACTACTACTACTACTAAGTGAGCTTCTGCCGTAAGTGTGCATACAGCTCATTCAAAACAGCGCGTCAGAGTACGGATCGAATAACTGGAATACTATGATGAACCAGTGTGTTACGTACCTGCAGTATCAGAAAATGTATGAACCAGAGGAAAATGAAAATGAAAACCTACAACCTGTTTTCCAGTCATTGACTGGGTCAGGGATGTAATAAATGAAGTATATATATATATATATAGGCTGATAGTACGATGGGGTCGCCACTCCCATTGATACATTAATGACTGATAGATGCTATGAAACGAGAATGGAGAGTGTTGCTGGAATGAAAGATGACAGGGAAAACCGGAGTACCCGGAGAAAAACATGTCCCGCCTCCGCTTTGTCCAGCACAAATCTCACATGGAGTGACCGCGATTTGAACCACGGTTACCAGCGGTGAGAGGCCGACGCGCTGCCGTCTGAGCAACGGAGGGTATGTGAACCAGAGGAATGGCATGCTAAAGAAGAAAGTTTTCCAACTCCCCAGCTATTTCCCGCCAATGTTCAGTCGGGCTGTTATACTCGGTACGCAGTAGTAATCCCGTCTATCGGAGTTGAGTGGGACCATAAGAAACGAAGAACATCACAACAAACAATGGTCAATGTAAAATTATTGTTGATCAGTAACAAACAATGGTCAATGTAAAGTTATTGTTGATCAGTGTTATGCGCTTTCGATATTGTAGGCCTTCTGAAATACCACTCTTATCATAGTCGGTACAGTAAAACTGAAAGAAACATAAATGATCGGAAATTGTATTGTCTATAACTTTCGTTATGTAGTACTTTTCGATAGCACCAATAACATAGGTACCGGTATTTAAAAATTAAATTTTAGGCGTCTTCCCCTAAACTACCATTTCATCTCGGGCGAATAAAATTATTTGCAGAATAGACTTTAGTTTCTTATTCTCCGGCTCTATATAGCGGTTTTCATTAAATTCTGTTAACCCATTTTCTCGTGGCTAGGCGTTGATATGGACTTAGCAACAAAACTACAAATTCATTAATATCTGTGTTATCAGAGCCGGTACGGTAAAAATGTATAAGACATAATAGATTGGAAATTTAATTCTATATAACTTTAGTTATATAGTATTTATCGATAGGACCACTAATAATATAAATATTCGAGAATTAAATTTAAGGCCTTCCCCTAAACTACCATTTCACTCGGCGTGAATAAAATTATTTATAGCCTAGATTGTAGTGGCTCATCCTCCGACTTTACATACCGATTTTCATTAAATTCTCTTCAGCCGTTTTCCCGTAATGCGTGTACATACATACATACATACATACATACATACATACATACATACATACATACATACATACATACATACATACATACAGACAGAAATTACGGAAAAGTAAAAAGTACATTTGTTACTATGGACATGACCGATACAGAAATACCATTCTTTTCAAATTCTGAGCAATGTACAGACAAAACTCTTATTTTATATATATAGATAAAACGAGTGCACGTAGGTTTGTAGGTTGTTATAGGGTTTGTCTTAGTTTCAGAGTCATTAATATAATATTGAATACAAACCTGTATGCGTCGAAAACAAAATTCTATATATAATATGATTAAAATAGTTCAAATTAAAAAAACCTCTGTCTATCCCCTTACTTAGTTCACGCTTCGCCACAGGAGAAGAAGGGGATTTCAGAAAAGTTAATCCTATTGAAATTTTTCGTAATGCAAAAGTTACTGCAAATTGATTTCTAAAGCGTTTTTTCTCCGTTAACATTTCCTTATTAACCCAATTTTAAGGGAGATATTTTGGAAGTTTGTATTTCGTGCTTCCTTAACAAGGTAGTGTTTAAATCTGAATTTCGAAACAAAAGGTATCGTATACCTTAATCGTGGCCTAGCTTAGTCTAAATACAAAGTTTTAGCAAAATATCTTCAGTGGTTCGCACGTGATCTAGGGGTAGACAGACAGACAGACAGACAGACAGACAGACAGACAGACAGACAGACAGACAGACAGACAGACAGACAGACAGACAGACAGACAGACAGACAGACAGACAGACAGACAGACAGACAGACAGACAGACAGACAGACAGACACAAAAGAAATATTTTTACGTTCCAATTTCAAATGTTCTGAAACGTGTCAAAATCAACTGAAATGGCTGAAAAAATTCAAATGGAAGGACAAATATTGTTGGTTTATTTATATAGATAATATGCTATATGTTGTGCGCAAGGAAGATACATTTCCAAATAAATACAAATTAAATAGTAAATAGTTATAATTTATACATCCCAGGTTTTCCCAATGATCGGGAATCCAATTGAACTCTTTGTTTGAAGAACGCTCCATCTCTAGTTTTTGGCCAAATTCTATACCAGTTGTAATATTATAACGAAAGGGAGTTTGTGAGCTTTTCTGTATGTGGAGGGTAATCTGTGGAACCACTCTGCCAATTTCAGTAATTCTTTAACCATTAGAAAACTGATTTCTTCAATATTTTTATATTCTAATATAGCAAAATAGAAGAACAGGTAGTTGTAAAAGTCCGAAAATATTAGTCCGGAACCCTTAAAAGTGAATGCGCTGCCTGGACTCTTAGTCCTGGCAAGAAATGCAGCTTATCAAGTACTTTGAATTCAATACTAGCCTTGCAGCGGTAGGTGGAGGGCTGGTCCCCACAGCCGGCTCTGATAACACAGATATTAATGAATTTGTAGTTTTGTTGCTAAGTCCATATCAACGCCTAGCCACGAGAAAATGGGTTAACAGAATTTAATGAAAACCGCTATATAGAGTCGGAGAATAAGAAACTAAAGTCTATTCTGCAAATAATTTTATTCGCCCGAGATGAAATGGTAGTTTAGGGGAAGACGCCTAAAATTTAATTTTTAAATACCGGTACCTATGTTATTGGTGCTATCGAAAAGTACTACATAACGAAATGCACTGAGACAGGAAATATATTATAGAAACACATTGATATAATCATTCAGCTTTCAGCCCCTGAGGTGTGCTCAGATAGGAAATACAGGATTTCAGGGGTACGGGTGAATTGATATTTCTAAAAACAAGCCCAAGGAACAAAAATGGGCACAGCGTTTATAAATTGAAATTGAGCAGGCACATAGACATGTGGAATTCAAACAAAACAAATAGCATCATGGGAACTATCGCTCAAAGTCGATACAAGCGAGTTCGAACAAAGTTCATCGTATGGGTAGAGTCGAATACAATGCAATCTAACAGCATTATCTCCACAATAATTGACGTTATATGACTACTTCTTCGTCAGAATGGCCCGCTAAATGAAGTTAGATTTTGAAATACTTAACATCGAGTCAAACAGCCTCTCATTATTAAATTCTCTCATTTCATGCCTACTTCCCTGCCATCTATAGAACCTGTCTATAACTATCTGAGCGCTGTGAACGACCTCCATCGTGATCTAACAAGAATGACATGAACCACCTGAAGCTGGCTACAGATTGGTAACAAAAGCTCAATTAGGGTTTCATGCAACACCTCCTGGGAGGTGTTGTTTCATGGGACTGGTTTGAACTTAAGAATAATTTACCATTGGTCAATTGTAAGTGGTACTCTCGCTCGCCACCAGATGGCTCACTGTGCGCCAACCTTCCGAGTGGGAACTGACACACTATCTTAGCTCCGATTACGATGTTTCTTGGTTCTTGGAATTACGATGATGTCTTCACCTGCGCGTTTCTGCACATTGCTGTAGGAATCAATTTACAAACCTCTGTCGAAATGGGAAGTCTGCTGGCTGGAATGACTGCACCTTCTGTGAATGATACCGGTGCAATCGTTGTTCATGTATGATTCTAAACTCAGTTGTTTGCCTTGTGTTCAAAGCTCGTGCAACTCGCGGACTACTAGAGGCAGGATTGTCTCACATTCTCTTCCAGATCGGGTATTCTGGAATACTTCACAAGGCCACTATCTTCCATTATAACACGGAATTATCCGGTTTCCCATAGGCGCATATGTACAGATGCAGAAGTACTGTGATGTGGTTGCCGTCGCGCGGAAACAGCTCAGCATAGCGTCGTAGTGCCGTTCTTCCGTTGCATTCAGTGAACCATACAAGAGGTGCATATTTGCCAGCTCTTCATCAGTAAACGTTTTCATACTGTTGTGTATCACTGTCAACGTACAACAAACACTTCCGGAGAAAGAAAAACGGAGCAGTACTGAATGCAAGCTTGAGAGCGAAGACTTAAAGGGGGCATTGCTGTTGTTAACAGCAAGTACCGGAGTGAATGGATTTTTTTTACAAACAAGACACGCCGGGCTGAGTGGCTCAGATGGTCTAGGCGCTGGCCTTCTGACATCAACGGCAGGTTTGATCCTGGCTCAGTTCGGTGCTATTTGAAGGTGCTCAAATACGTCAGCCTCGTGTCGGTAGATTTACTGGCGGGACTCATTTCTGGCACCTCGGCGTCTCCAAAAACCGTAAAAGTAATTAGTGGGGCGTAAAGCAAATACCATTATTATCAACAAGACACACAGCGAATACCGCCGACATTTCCACTGTTCATTTTCAGTGCAAGCCAGCCTAAGTAGCTCCGTTGGTTAGTCGTTGGCTTTCTGAGCCCAAGTTCGTGGGTTCAAATCAGGCTCAGGTCGGTGGGATTTAAAGGGCGTTTTAAAGGTAACAACTCCGTGTCGTTGGCTTCCGGCTCGTTAAAGAACTCCAGCGGGAAAATATTCCGTCACCCCGGTGTCTGTCAAGATCTTTCATTTAGGATGGACGTAAAGCAATTATTATTATTATTATTATTATTATTATTATTATTATTATTATTATTATTATTATTATTATTATTATTATTATTATTTTGATCAGTGCAATAGAGATATGAAGCTAATCGAGGCAGCAAACCAAGCGAAATGCAATTACTCCTTAACGAGCCACCGGAGACCACGGTCCCTTATACCAATATACTCAGAAGGTATCCCTGAACAACTTCCGAAGGTTTGTCGGTAGAATTCGAGTGAATTGTTATTGTGTTATTGTGAGATCCAGGTTTGTGCGATTGTAATTATGTGGGCAGTGATTTAGAATACTTGCCGCTAAACTTGTAAGAAGTTAACATCAATGCAATGTCTGGTGTGACTCTGGAAAACTTAGAGAGCAAATGTACTCAGAATAGTAAGTGACAGTGCAAGCATACGAAGTACGAATCTTCATACCATCGAATATATGCCACCAATCCTATTTTGTACAAATTCGTTCCCCTTTAAAATTTATTATATCCACCCGATTCTGCCCTCGTCCATTATTCGTTCATCACTCTCCTTTCTGTATCGCTGTGAATATTATCATACCCAGCAGCAAACACAGGCTCCGCCATGAATACAAACATGCTTCAATGTCAATAATCAACAGACATCCCCTCGTAATATTGACATATCTGGAGCTCTCTAATTGGCCGGGTCTCTCGACACACCTCACTCACGAATATACCGCTAAGTAATTCTAGAAGCTAACATTGCCTTCTTAGCTAGCAGTTCAAAGTTTATTCCCATATTAGAACCCTGTGGAGACCCTCTCTGAATAAATTAATTTCCTTGCTTTACGTCGCCATAACCTTCTTGATAATCACCAACCTTGGAACCATTAACTTACCGTATACGGAAATCCATTCAGTGTCATATCATATATACAGAGGCCTTGCTCCTGGTGGCCATAATCGTTAAGGCGTTAAGTCTAAATGGTCTGACAATGTGGATAGCTGGTTCGAGTCCCAGTGATGGGATAAATTTTCACCATCAGAACGTTGGCCGGCATAGTAGGAGAGATGGTGGTATATAATTTCTAGATTGCAAGCTGAAAGTCTGGATTTAATTCCAGACCTGTACACAGTGTCAAATGGAGTGAGGGCAGATGTCCCTGCTGACGGTGATTCTTCCGTCGGATGGAGACGTTAAGCCTTGAAAAGATTCCTTGGCGTTACGCGACAGGAGAAGGCTAAGTAGGCCATGTACCGACACCGGGTTTCACCCTTTCTCTGTCTGATTTTCATCATCTCACGCCTAGATTTGTAGGTCACCCATGCACGTCAAATAGAAAGAACTGCCTCAGGCGAGCCGAACACGTCCTCGGATATTCTCCGCACTAAAATCCATACGATAAATAAATAAGACCGAGCCCCTGACAGACCTGATAAATTGGTTACCTGCTACCTCTTCCATCCTACAACAGCTCCTAGCTATCATCTAGACCAGCATTTCACCTGTGAGTTTTTCCCACCATTTATAAACTCTCTTCAATACCCTTTCAAACCTCCTTACGCCACTTAGTATACTAGAGTTCAGTATTCTTGGCAGCTTTCAGTCTCCGTTCACAATTTCTGATAACTTTATGCATTGTCCGTCGCATAAATTCAAATCTATCACTGAACAATTCCCATATCGACATGTGGATTCCGAACAAACTGTCTACGCTGCAGCAACTCTTTCTACGTACCGTGTTCAGTGCCCATAATGTCTCCCGCTTTCACTCCATTTTCCCTTAAGTTGATGTCTTTAACCACGTTTCCAGCACTCGCACATAGTTTTCTTATTTTAATATTTCTTTCATTATATCGAAGCCTGTCTCTGTATATTTTTCACTAGCTATAACTTACTCGTAGGTGTATCTTAAATAAATTCTCCTATAAACCGATAGAAAACTCTAATCTCCATGTTTTCTCCGCTTCATTAGGTTCGTAGGAGACATCCTGTAATTTTTATTCCCCTTCAAGTTAGCAGGCGATACAGCCGAATTCTGAATTCCAGAATATTAAAAACACATGGAAATATTCATGAATTACTTTTTTGATCTGTTATTTAACAGATTCGACACTTTTGTAGAACATTCAGGGTATTTTTACGATTTATTTTACACGCTCTGAAGTTATTAATACTGTCGGAAAGCATTAGGTATGGCGTAATTATTTGAAAGGTGATATTCAGTAGTGCTGCACATTTACGTTCTCTCACATTGCATAGAAGTTATGTATCCTTTTTGAGTTTAATATAGACTGCCAATCATGTCAGTGGACGTTGTAGCTGTGAGCTGCTACTTCCAAGCAGTCTATATACGTTCTTATACACTTGTATAGTCGGTCAAAAAAGAATGAGTGCATGGTATTGTATGTTTCTCGCATTTAATATTTTATCAGATTTAATTTTTGTTTTGCTAGTTGCTTTACGTCGCACCGACGCAGATAGGTCTTATGTTAACGATGGGACAGGAAATGGCTAGGAGTGGGAAGGAAGCGGCCGTGGCCTTAATTAAGGTACAGCCCCAGCATTTGCATGGTGTGAAAATGGGAAACCACGGAAAACCATTTTCAGGGCTGCCGACAGTGGGGTTCGAACCTACTATCTCCCGAATACTGGATACTGGCCGCACTTAAGCGACTGCAGCTATCGAGCTCTGTGATTTTTATTTTAAATTATTATCAAAATATTATTCACCTTCCATGTACATAAAAACTCCGTGGACATTATCTGTTAGTTTCATTTTTTATGAGGAAAATGTACTTCCGAGGAACTTTCACAGTACCATGCGCTCATTCCATGTTTTTAGTGACAGTACACACAGTTTCTCCTATGTTCATGAGAATGCAGCCAAACGTTCACATATGAGCAAGGAGACATTCGATATATATTTTTGTTTCGGAAAGCAATATTTATCAATAAAATATATTTTACTCTGAGTTGTAAACATGCCCCTTCAACGTGAGAATGGAAATAACTACCAGTTCATGCAGTGGGAGGAAATGCTTAGGGGAAAGTGAAATTAGAGGAGTGTTAGAGGAAGTACTTTCTGATTATGATTCGCAAAATTATTTAGTAATATACTATATTCGTATGAAAGGAGAGTGAGTGTGGATGTGATGACAGTATTGAGGCGAGTATTTTAGGCCTGTTCAACCGTAAGCAATCGTCATGGCTGATCAAATCACTGCTACACGTAGAACCGAACTCAGAAGTAGTACAAAAGGTATCAAAAATTCACGCTATTATTTAAATGTTTAAAATATAAATTTACACCTACAGGTATGTACTTGTAGAAACCTACCCGCACCGTTTCTGTTAAATAGCTACCACAGGGCATTCTAATTCCTGCCGGGGAGAATGGCAGGGAATGCGTTAAAATATGGATTGGGAGAATTTATTTTCAACATTTATTCATTTTATAGAAAGAAGGAAACACTGCCCTGATGTGTGTGTGAACTTCTTGAATTTCAAATTTCAAAATTGTCGGAGTGTTGGACTTTTGTTTTACTGGAAGTAATTTCCTTTTAGTTTCGATTAAGTTAATTTATAACTTGTGATAGTGCATATATCACACCCTCGCAGTTTATTTAGAAGTGAGAAATTTTATTGCCAGTATTCGATTTATTATTATTATTATTATTATTATTATTATTATTATTATTATTATTATTATTATTAATATTATTATTTCAGTTGTATTTTTTGTCATTAATATTATTGTAAGCTGGGAGGTCTCCATATGTAATATGAGTAATTTGTTCTGTACAAACTGATGGGAAATCATTGTCCGACTCGTTGGCTGAACGGTCAGCGTACTGGCCTTCGGTTCAGAGGGTCCCGGGTTCTATTCCCGGCCGGGTCGGGGATTTTAACCTTAATTGGTTAATTCCAATGGCACGGGGGCTGGGTGTGTGTGCTGTCTTCATCATCATTTCATCCTCATCACGACGCGCAGGTCACCTACGGGTGTCAAATAGAAAGACCTGCACCTGGCGAGCCGAACCCGTCCTGGGATATCCCGGCACTAAAAGCCATACGATATTTCATTTCATTGCTATCATAACTCAGGAAATTCGTATGACTCGTGTATATCCCAAAGTCTGATGAGGTGGACTTGTTGTTGTAGTTGAAAAGTCCCGAAGATTCATGTGAAACACTCGAGTCTGTTGATGGTGTTATTGTGTTGGGGCCAGGAAGAGATTCGGAGCGTGGTCTTGACATGAGGGGGTCTACTCATGATTGGCTGGCCAGGATGAGTCTAGACGGATCATATGAGAGGAAGGGGGAAGCCGAGGTGACGGTACTGGAGTGCCACTGCTGCACAATTCTGGACTGGACTTCAAAAGTTTGTGGAACGTAGTCTTATTATGTTTGTGGAACGTGACTGACCTACAATTGTGGAGTGCTTAGGCACTGAGTATTGTAGCACATGTGGCGGCTTGGTATTATATGTTGGTGTAAGCTATCTCAGACTTTCCATAATTTATGTTCAGAAACGACAAGGGCGTTTTGCTCAAATGAACAGATCTCTAAAACAGGTGTTAAAGTCAGTGAACACAGTATTATAAGGTACAGTATCTGTGTGATATAATAAGTGTCAATTATGAGAATCTACAAGTCGTGTTGATACAGAGACAGTGAAGGGTATTTATCTAAATATATGTACATTGTTCAACGGGCCAACCACAAATGGTGGCCTAGTTCTCGCTTTCGTTTTCCCACTGTTTTCATTGTTGTTGTAAATATGGAGCTTTCCAGCCATATTTTGTGTGTGTGTTATATGTACATTTTGGTGTGTTGATGAGGTGCTCATACATGGATTTTATTGAGCATACAGTTAGTTATTTTAGAATCAGTGGAGTTATTGATGAACCTAGGTGCAGTTCCTACCTATTTAGTCGTTTTCAGGTTAGGTAAGGCTTGTAGCAGATGTACCAGTACGCAGCTTTTATGTACGCGCCCTGGGAGAGAAGGATTTATTATCATGCGCTATCAAAATTCGAGGGATCCATTCTGGTGAACTCTGGCACCTATACTGCGGACATTTCGATTAATTAATTATATTAATTCATTTAATTTCAATTATTTTATTAAGTTTTTGAGTAATTCTATTTATTTAGGTATTTTTACTTATTATATTAACAGTAAAGTTAAAAACTGATATTTTTATAACTTTCTTGGACTTACGTTTAGAAAGAATCGTAGGTACTATGATGAATAAGGCTCTTTTCTCAATGCATAAAATTTGCATAATTTCCACACATGAGAATGTTCAGACCTTTTCATTAATTCGATGTACCGTAAAGTCATCCCTGTAGAATCTGTGATCTGTTATCGCTTAAATATCAAAATCGTAAATAATAAGTGATTATTGGACACATATGCACTTACGTCTGAACACCCTTCGACCAGCATGTCACATTCTGTCCACATTACACTAGCCTTTACACTTGAAATACCAAACATTCACTTATACACCGACGTATTTCGGATGTGTTTCCAAAACGACAGCGTTATAATAAATATGTTACACTTCTCGTATTTGTTTAGATTAAGTTGCATTTTCCTAATGACATTTTGATTCCTATGTGACCACTTGTAATTAATATACTGCGCAATTTATTAATAATTTTTAATTTTCAAGCATTTTCTCATGTAATTTCTCATTATATTTTGTTCTCTGTGTTAGCTGAAGGGTTATGATTTATTTAAAAGACCTTACTATACTGCTTAATTGCTTAGCCACCGAGAATTCTCCCAAGCAAGCAAAACAAATTTTTAGTTCTTACCTGGCCGTTGATATCGTAATTATAGCCGCAAGACGTCCAATTTTATGAGGATTCTGAGCCTCTGGCATGTGACATTTCAGTTTTGAAAATTCCTCATGTATTGTCCGGAATTCTAACCACGGACGACTTGATGAGAAGATGGTTGTGATATCTCTCGGCGACCACACCGCAGATATCTCCCAGTTGTAATGTAATAATAAATCTAATGTTATTGGTCTTGGGTCTCACTAACTACATTTTTATGGTCTTCAGATACGGCTAGATACCGAAATTTTGTCCTGCAGGAGTTCTTTTACGTGGCAGTAAATATACTGACTTATTTAATCACCTTCAAGTACCACCGTATTGAACAGGATCGAACCTGCAAAGTTGGGCTCAGAAGGCCAACGCTCTACCGCCTGACCTACTCATCCCGGCCAACTGTAATAATAATAATAATAATAATAATAATAATAATAATAATAATAATAATAATAATAATAATAATAATAATAATAATAATAATAATGTTAAGCACAATAGAGGAATTGTAAATCGAGAGATAAGCAAAGTACTTTATCAGAAAAACTCTAACCAACACAATATCAAAAGTTAAATTTTTAGGAGGAATTTCTGAGCCATTGGAAATCGGAACCGGTGTCTAAAAAGGCGACGGATTATCCCCACTACTATTCAATCTAGTTTTGGAAAAAGTGATTCGTGAATAGTAAAATAAACTAAGGGGATAAATATTGTCAGCATTCTTAAAAACAAAATTCACCTTGATTGACTTGCTTGTAATCTTTTCCAATATAGTCAAGAAGTACCTTGATTTTTACAGAAGGCCTTGTAATCTTTTCTAAAAACAGATACGAAGCGAATTCAGTCCATAGCAAAACTTTACGAAATAGTGGCAAAAAAAGGGACTCCAGATTTCATTTGAAGAGGCACTATATCGCAGGAACTACTTCAAGATTTGACAACCAATCATTAAGAACCAAATTGGGAAAAATCTTCCAAGCAGATAAATTTAGGTATCTAGGTGAAAGTATACAACCAGCACGGATAAATAAGCAATCAGAGAACTGAAAAATTTCAACAAGCTTACAAAATCACCCGGAACAAAAATAACAAAAAATCTATCTACAATTAATGCAAAATGACGATATTATAACACAGCCGTCAAACTAGAGGTCCTCTACGTATTGGAAATCCTGAAAACAGGCGGAAGGTCACAAATAAAATCCTTGGAAAAGCAAGACAGGAAAAATCTCCGAAAATTTCTAAGACTAAAATGCGAAAATAGGATTTAGTTTAAAAAGAAACCACGGAAATTGGTCAAATAAAAGTAGAAATTAGGCACAATTAGGAAAAGGCAATTAAAATTCTACTGACACCTATACAGGATGGATAATAATTGGATGACAAATAAACTTCTAAACCTAGCACTAACACTGAAGGAAAACCACGGCTTACTAAGATGTAAACGAAGACCTTCAAGAAATTGGTGTTGCCGAAGAAACCATTCAAGGTGGAACGAAGTTTAGAAGCCTAGTGAGCAACCGTAAATTGACAGAGAAACCTAAAATAAAGTACAAAATAGACAGAAAAAGGCAGAAAGAAACTTAGTGGACGAATACAAGAAGAAACAGTCTGCTAAGTAAGTTAAAACGCGCTCCCTAGCTGGCCGTAAAGAATTTAAAAAACGACATTTTTATTTTTATAATATATATAGTAACCATTCTCGGTCTAGAAAGCCAAGGCAAACGGCCGAGGGGATTCGTCTTGCTGACAACACGACACCTCGTAATCTGAAAGCCTTCGGGATGAGCAGCGATCGCTTGGTAGTTCCTTTCTACTTTTTTTGCTATTTCTTTTTCGTCGCACCGACACAGATAGGTCTTATGGCGACGAAAAGTAGTTCCTTTTGGGGATCTTTGTAAGTACCTAGGTGTTAATATAAGGAAAGTTCTTCATTGGGGTAATCACATAAATTGGATTATAAATGAAGGGCACAGATCTCTGCACTTGGTTATGAGGGTGTTTAGGGTTTGTAGTAAGGATGTAAAGGAGAGGGCATATAAATCTCTGGTAAGACCCCAACTAGAGTATGGTTCCAGAGTATGGGACCCTCACCAGGATTACCTGATTCAAGAACTGGTAAAAATAGAAAGAAAAGCAGCTCGATTTGTTCTGTGTGATTTCCGACAAAAGAGTAGCGTTACAAAAATGTAACAAAGTTTGGGACGGGAAGAATTGGGAGAAACAAGACGAGCTGCTCGACTAAGTGGTATGTTCCGAGCTGTCAGTGGAGAGATGGCGTGGAATGACATTAGTAGACGAATAAGTTTGAGTGGCGTCCATAAAAGTAGGAAAGATCACAATATGAAGATAAAGTGGGAATTCAAGAGTACAAATTGGGGCAAATATTCATTTATAGGAAGGGGAGTTAGGGATTGGCATAACTTACCAAGGGAGATGTTCAATAAATTTCCAATTTCTTTGAAATCGTTTAAGAAAAGGCTAGGAAAACAACAGATAGGGAATCTGCCACCTGGGCGACTGCCCTAAATGCAGATCAGTATTGATTGATTGATGAGGCCCTTCAAGGGCTGTAGTGCCATGGGGTTAGTTATATAGTAACTATTAATTAAATATATCGCCCTGAAATTCAATCTGCATGCGAGAATGCACTTGCTTTCTTCTCTTTTTTATTTTTATATATTTATTTATTTATTTACATATTTATTCATTTATGAAATGTAGTTTATTAACGGTAACCCTCACACCTTGAGACACGCACTTCATTTTTGCCATTACAAAACCTACTTGGTTCTCCCTCAGGTTACCGAGTTCGCAGCTGATTAAAATAAATAGACAGGCTCTAATTATATTTGAAACTTTGAAGTGAAGGGAGGGTTAATTATAGACGAAGGTGCTGAGGCATTTTGCTATAGGGGAAGCAGGTGAAATTGAATCTAACTAGAGGGATGCTGCGAGCTTTTGACGATGGTGCTTAATAATTTAAACCAATGTGGCGATGATACCACAGCCCTCCTCGCCTCATCAAACGCGCCTGCCTCCGTTTGAACTGCCGTCTTGGGAGATGGATCTCTCGCAGAGAATTAACGACGTTAAAACTGAGCTTGTCTCGTTTTATGTCAAAAATGGAAAGAAACATTTAAACCGAAAGAGTAATAAAAAATACGCTTTTTTACGGGAGAAGCTCCTTCATGCTGTCTGAGAACATGAAAACAGCCGCGATGTGGAAATGGAAGAGAAATATTCAAGTAACTGGTAATTGGGAGGAAAAGTCCCTATTTACTAGGTGAACAGATTGCTAGTGAAAAAAAGAAGCCTTTCTTTTTTCACCAGTAACTGCGCACCACACTCCTACAGTATCAGTATTTTTTGCCTTTTAACATAACAGTATAAGTGATATCAAGCTACATCTGAAAACGGAATGAGATAATGATCAACAACTGCATCATTCCAGAAATTAATAATAATAATAATAATAATAATAATAATAATAATAATAATAATAATAATAATAATTAGAGATGAGAGTTATAGGCACTAAAACAGTAAAAATAGGCAGGCATATAAGCTCTTAAATGAGCCAAAATAGGCATGTAAATAGGTACTGACGTGTAAAGTATACAACAAAATAGGCATGAAAAATTACTAATAATTTAATAACACACTCAACTACTATAAATGGAATTTACAACAAGTAAATTTTCAAAGTTTTCCGATATCAATCTTGTTCTCCTGTCTTACAGAATGTTTTTATACTGAGAGAAAGATCTCTCAACATCACATGAAGTGATTGGTCAAAACTTCAATGAAGCCACTTCATCTGGTTTTACTTCAGATGTTTCATCTACCTCATCTCATAGGACCCTGGTTACTTTTACCGTCGCTTTCCATCCTGCATTCCGCTGCAGGACCCTATCGAATCTTTCGCTGAGAGTGGCTACCTCTCCAGAGGTTCGGTCAAAACTTCCCGACTTCTTTCACAATCCAAAATGACTCCACCAGCGGCATGCCACTCTTTTTCATCTCGGTGATTGCCCCCGGCAGCTTGCCGCAGTTTGAAGATGCTCCTGTTTATGCAGGGGTATATTAGCTCCCACCATTCCAGTGCATAGATCTGAAGTAAATTGTTGTTGGTCACTGTGCACAGAGGACTGGTAGAAAGGTTACGTTGATATAGCTCTCTGTACTCGTGTCAGATGCATCGCAGTATTTCTATGTCGATCTATATGGTAATATTTTTTCAGATTTGATCTGAAAAATAATAAAATTGACTTAAGTTACAATGTTCCTATATCTTACATTTCTACACTTGGGATAATTGGCAATAATGCTTATATATCTTGCATTTGTTTAATAAAAAATACGATTAGAGATCATGTTTCCAGAACTACAAAACTTTAAACTAGGAACAAGGGAATTCGTAATTTACAAAGACTTTCCAGTTATGATTTGGCAGTATCGTGTCGAGTTCACCGAGTGAGAAGAATAATAAAAAAAATGAAGTGAAATGATACCTGAGTAGCGTAGAGGAGATATTCTTCCTTTATTCTTGCTAGGGACCCACCAAGCTGCCCCTAGCAGTATTCTTATATAGAAGAATTAAAACGGAGGCACTATAAATTTCAGATTTGTGAACATTGTACTTGTTGCTATTCGCCAGCTTTGTTCAGCCGGGCCAGCTCCTCATGAAGACTATTTTCTGTTGCCTGCAATAGATCGTGCGTCGTGTGTGCCCTCAAGGCTGCCACCCTCATTGAAAATTAGAAAACCGCGTAATTTGAAATTGTCATGGCATGCGCCCAAAACCTTACATTTTGTCACAATTTAACAAGACTCTAAGGGATGCTAGAGGTTTGTTGGCAGCTTCGTGGTCGTGACCTGGGAGCTTATGCCCCTCAGACTCTCTTTGCTTGCTCATCAGCACAACAGTTCCTAACCCGACCTCACCAATCCAGACCAGCGCTCTTTTCACTGGCCTGGTCTTGTAAAGATAGTCTTGGCAGTCTTGTAAAACACGCTGTGACATTGTCCGAGCCGTGCCATGTTGTATGTCTAGCCTCTGGGAGATCATCCTAGCCGCGCCCTATTGGATCTGCAACCTTCTGTATGTTTCGCGAAGGCTTAGCGGAAGCGTAATAGAGTTCACTAGAAACTTCACACATAACGCTGGTGAAAGTTACTCACGATTTTAAAAAATGCACTTCAATTGTAAATCTCTGTTTTCACAGGAAATGAATCACAGTTCAGTATACCGATTTTAATTTTCATGCACTCTGTGACTAAGAGACCACCGGCGTTCTAACTCCTTGTTCAATAATTAAATAATTGTTTACATTTTAGCAATATAAATTACCGGTATTGAAAGTTCACGACTAATAGAGCACTGCAACAAAACAACTTTCTACAATACATAAATGAATAGGCCTATAAATTCTACAATGAATAGCGATCTAATTCTCAATCACGAAAAAGATAAAAGGAACAAACGAACTTACCTCCTTACAGCAAGCTTGGTGGAAGACTACCCTTCCATTCGTAGTGAAATTGGGATCCCCTGTGATCTATTGCCTCAGCCAGTAGGACTTCGACGATTTTTTTCTTTGGGCATTGCCGCAGACACATTTCTTCTTCTTCTTCTTCTTCTTCTTCTTCTTCTTCACAATAAATCACAACACGTTCTGAAGATAAAGCGTACGCGTACAACAGTTCTCATCGTGGGGGAGGTATAGGGGATATGGGTTGTGCAACATAGTTTGAAGTTGATTGGTTCTCGCATATATCTTAGGAAGTTGGTAGGGCTGAACGCTTCCAGGTCAC